>NW_007726156.1:585425-624310 GCF_000696425.1 Galeopterus variegatus | reverse complement strand
GGATCGCAACCCTCAGTGTTGCCCCCGTACCGGACCAGGGACCGGCAACGGGATTGCAAACGTCGGTGTTGCTCCCACGCCTCGCTCAGCCAGTGAGCGGGAGCCGGTCTGTATGTGGGATCCGAACCCTCGGGCGGGAGCGCTGCCGCGCTCCCTTAATACGTAGATTTCTTGAGAACCCTCTGGGCCGGCCCTTAATACGTAGATTTCTTGAGAAGCTATGCAAGACAGAAGCAAATGGAATAACATCTTTAAAATACTTAAAGAAAAAAATGATCAACCCAGAATGCTAAACACAATGACTATATCCTTCAGAAATAAAAGTGAAATAAAGATTTTTTCCAAACCACCTCCCAACACCTAAAAACAAAACCGGGAGAAAAAAGTTCACCAATACATACTTACATGGTGAATGAGAGTAAATCTAAAAGATTTTTCTTTTTTTTTTGTCTTTTTTCGTGACCGGCAACAGATCGCAACCCTCAGTGTTGCGCCCGTACCGGACCGGGACCGGCTACGGGATCACAACCCTCGACCCCGCTCCTTGCTCACTGTGAGCGGCCGGTCAGTATGTGGGATCCGAACCCTTGGCGGGAGCGCCACCGCGCTTCCCAAGTGGCGCACTGTAGCAGTGCGCCACCGGGCCGGCCCTAAAAGATTTTTCTAACACGTAAAGCAAAAATAATAACATACTGCAGTGTTTATAACATGTGGAAGTAAAATATATTACAATACCAGCACAAAAGAAGAGAAATAGGAGTATATTGTCGAAGGTTCTTAGATTATAGCTGAAGTAAACTGTCATATGTTAAAGATACATATTGTAAACCCTAGAACCACTAAAAAACCCCAAAACAATAGCTAATAATCCAATAACCAAGATAAAATGACACATTAAAAAAATGAAAGTCATCGAAAAGAAAGTACGAAAAATGCAAACAAGCAAGCAAAATGGAACAAAGAAAAGTTGGGACAAATACAAAACAAATAGCGGGAAGGTAGACTTAAAAGGAAACCACATCATTACATTAAATGCAAATCATCTAAACATCCCATTTAAAGGGCAAGGTTAAAAAAAGCAAGACCTAACTATATGTTGTTTCAAGAAACAAATTTTAAATAAGAATACAGAAAAAGTAGGAGTAACATCTGTTAGTGACAAAGTCACAGTTGCTGCTAATATTATCACTGTGATATTCAAAATAGAAGGAAATACTAAATTCCATTGAGGTTAATGAAAAAAAAAAGTTTTTTTTTAAATCTATAAAACTGTTGGGACACTAGATTACGAATCTCTATTTATTTTAAGCAGTCAGTATTTTAGTTTACTCTAGTCTAGCTGTTTTCAAACTTTTTGGTTTCAGGTCTTTTTTATAAACTCTTACACTCTTAAGAACTTTTGTTTATATGGGTTATCATAAATGGAATTTGGAATTTTTTTTTAATGCTTTTTTTGTATCTACTGATTTTCTGTATGGTTTTTCTTTGTATTCCATCAATATGTCTACTCTTACCACTTCTATTCAAAATTGTACTAAGCTACACATAGTAGGTTCTAGCCTATGCAAAAGGAAGAATTAAAATTGTCTTTATTCACAGATGACATGGTCCTAAGAAGATCAAAGAAAATCCGAAGGCATCTTGAACAAAAAACTACCAGACTAATAAGTGAATTTAGTAAGGCTTCAGGATAAAAGATTGACATAAAAAAAGCAATTGTATTTCTATATACTGGTAAAGCACTGAGAAATAAAATTTAAAAAATAATGCCATTTACAAAGCATCCAAAAAGAAGTAAACTACTTAGAGATGAATTTAACAAAAATGTGCAAGACTCATATACTGAACCTATAAAACATGACAGAAAGAAATTAAAGACTTAATAGAGAAATGTGAGGTATTATGTTAAGATGTGTCCATATTTGTTTGTTAAGAAGTCAATTCCCTTCATGTTGATCTGTAGATTCAATGCAATCCCAAAGACAAGATGACTTTAACACATTTATATGAAAATGCAAATAACTCCAAATAGCCAACATTGTTTTGAAAAAGAAGAACAAAGTCTTACACTATCTGATTTCAAGACTTACTTTAAAACTGCAGTAATACATACAGTGGTATTGGCATAGGGACAAACAGATCTGTAGAACTGAATTAAGCCCAGAAGTAGAACCACCACAGAGCAAATACGTTGTTCGTTCATTTTTGATAAAAAAAAGACTGTGGTATCCATCCTCCAAGATGGCTCCCAGTGATCCTGGCCTCCTGGTATTCATACCTTGTATTTATTTATTTTTTTGGCAGCTAGCCAGTGCGGAGATTGAAACCCTTGACCTTGGTGTTATAACACTGCAGTCTAACCAACTGAGCTAACCGACCAGCCTTATTCATACTTTGTGTAGTTTCCCCTCTCAGTATTCCTACCCTGGTGTCATTCCCTTCCATGCTAAATCAAGACTGGCCATGTGACCAATAGAACCTGGCAGAAGTAACAATAGATGACTTCCAAGTTTAGCTCCTAAAAGGCACTGCAGCTCGTGCTGTGGTCTCTTGGTTCACTCACTCTGATGGAAGCCAGTCACCATGTCATGAGGACCCTTCAGAAAGGCCCACCTGAAGAGGAACTGTGGCCTCTGACCAATAGCAAGCAGCAACTTGCTGACCATGTGAGTGTGTCACCTTTGAAGTATATCTTACCGTTTTAGTCAAGGCTTAATACAAATGATTGCAGCCTCAAAAGAGATAATGAGCCAGAAACCTCCAGGCAATCCACTCCCAAATCCCTGATTCACAGAAACTGTGAGAGACAATAAATGATTATTATTGTTTTAAGCCAGTATGATTTCAGTTAATCTGTTATCCAGCAATAGATCACTAATATAGGGGCAAAGGTAAATCAGTGTATAAAAGACAGTATTTTCAACAAGTCTAGCTGGAATAAGTTGGGGAAAAAATGAAATTCAATTTTTATCTTTGTTCATAATAGCCCAAATCTAGAAACAACCCAAGTATCTATTAAGAGGTGAATGGCAGCTGGCCAGTTAGCTCAGTTGGTTAGAGTGCAGCCTTATAACCCTAAGGTCTCGGGGTTCAGGTGCTAAGTAAAGGCCAGCCACCAAAAAAAAAAAAAAAAAAAAGTGAATGAAAAATTGTGGTATATCCGATTAACAGAATACTATTCATTAACAAAAAGGAGTGAACTACTGATAGATACAACATGGGTGAATCTCAAAAATACACTCAGCAAAATAAGCCAGACACAAAGAATGAATACTGTATGATTCCACTTATACAAAATTCTAGAAAACACAAAACTAACTAAGCTACAGTGACAGAAAGCTATTTGGGCCAGTGGTGGTGGTGGCACAGGGGTGATGATTACAAAGAAACAGGAAAATACTTTTTGGATGATGGAACAACCTGTATCTTTACTGTGGTGGTAGCTGCACAGATATATACATTTATCCAAACTTATTGAACTGTACATTTGAAATAGGCACATTTTATTACATGTAAATTATATCTTAATGGGTTTTTTTTTTTTTTTTTAAAGAAAATTCAATGTGGGAAAAAAGGGAAAATTCTCACAATACCTGTTACATACATGGTAAGGATAAATCATTTTACTATTCAGCAGACATAATGCCAAGTAAGACTGATGTTCTGAATTAAACATTGACAAAGTATCTTCCCGGTACCAGTTCTATACTAGGTGTCAGGGAAACAAAAGTGGAAAATATATGTTTCCCATCCTCAAGGAGCTTATAGAGGAGAAATAAATGACTACAATATGATAGAATAAAGTTAGCATAAAAACAAAATTAAAGGGCTGGGGAGGGATGGAAGAACAGAGGAGAGTCCAGTATAGTTTTTCAATTCTGACTAACTCTTATGAAAAGCTAAGTAAAAAAATGAATAGGAACATTCCAGGTACAATGCTTGGAAGGGCATTCCATGCAAGGGAAACAGCTTAAGCAAATACAATAAAGTATGAAATACAAAAGATCCAGAGAATACCACATAGCTCAGTGTGGCTAAAACACAGCATTTAAAAAGAAAGTATGGAACATGAAGCTGGGAATGGAGAGAGACTAGGTTATGCTTGCAAAGGCATTTACCATGTTAAAGAGTTTACATTTTATCTAGTAAGGGGGATAAAACATAGTGATTTTTAAAAGTTAATATGGCTAGATTTATATTCTGGAAAGACAACTTATACCAGTATATAAAATGGACTGAAGAAAGAAGAGACTAGAAGCAGGAAGAATAGTTAACAAGCTACTGCCATAGTTCAGGTGGGAGATGACATGGGCCTATACAGTAACACTTTGTCTGAAGAGAGTATGCTTTTCTGAAGGTAAAATTGATAGGACTCGGTAACTGATTAGAAGTTACTATTACGGGGAATGAAGAAGAGTCAAGAATAACTCCCATGTATCTAGCATAAGCAAATAAGTGGCTGAGAGCATAACTACAATTAAGACAGGAAACACAAAAGGAGGTTTAAAAAGAAAGATAATACTTTCTTGCAAAAATTAAGTTTGAGATTCCTATGGTAAAGGCAGGTAGAGATATTTGATAGATATTTAAACACCCAAGTCTGGAGTCTCAGTAGAACCAATGGGCTAGAGGTGCTGACTCAGGAGTCACCGCCATAAAAGAAGGCAGCAGTTGAAACCACAGCAGTAGATGAGATCAATCAAGGAGATATTAACTCACTGAAAGGAGAAGAAAGGTAAGAACTGAGCCCTAAAAAACCACTACATTTTACTTTGTAGAGTTTTTTTTTAAAAAAAGGAAAAAGTGAGGTGGGAGAGGTTTATGCCAGACACTGGGCATCCTACACCTTTATCTGCATTAGAAGGTTCCCTCATTTCCATGAAAAAGAAAAAATAATACTAAACAGTTAAACACAGGAGCATATATTTCATGGAGAATGATCCCCATGTCCCTAACCCCCTTTTCAGGACTCTTCATCTGGAGACTGCGGTCATTTTAAGATGTGGATTCACCATCTCTCTAATCCCAAAATGTGTATCTTTCAAGAGGGAATCCTAATATAGCAAGGACCATTTATATTCCCCAAACATCTCCAGCTTTTCTAGGGAAACAGAAACTGGGGAAAGAACTCGGAAATGTTCAAACTATTTGGGGTATTCTCCAAAAACAAAATATCTGGCCCGTTACTCAACTGAACTGGTAAGATATTCAATTACCAATGCCATTTTCACATATGGTACATATAGAAAATTATCTTCTTTATACCCTAACAAATGCCATGGGTTATGAATATATGCACATAGGCAAACTTGTAGTTAAAATAGCTCATACAACACACACACACAAATTCCCAATAAGAAAAACATGAATTAATATTTTCTTTCTAAAGGGAGCTCTAACTCATTACTGCCAAGTTAGAAAACTACTATGTTCTTCCAAGCAAGTCCTATGCCTTTTTATGGAAATCTCTGTACCCTGCACTCCTAACAGCACCAGAAAATTTTTTACTCTGGTTGAGATTCCCTGACAAATACGGTGGACAGGAATAAACATTACACTATGCTTAAATTTTAAGTCAATCTTGAGTCCCTAACATTATGGTCCAAGTTATAACAATTTTTTCATTCTTCCCTCAGGAAAACTACACGTAAGTTTCACAAAATAGCATAACTTGATTGTCTCTGTGAAGCAAATCGATCCCAACCTTGTTGTTTATATATTAAATACATAAACTATGAATTAATTATAAGACATAAGTATATTTAAATACATAAACTATGAATTAATTATAAGACAAAAGTTTCTCCTGCACAACTGAACCTACCAAACAAAATTTATTAAAGGAAATTTAGCTATGATGAGAAATTTTGGAGAAAATTTTTCTACACTAAGCAACACCAAAGATAGTTTCTTAACAAGCAGTTATATTCTTGGTTATCTTTAAGTATTAGCAGATATCATGAAGATTTTAAAACTGACAAATGACCACAAAATGCTGGGGGTGGAAGTAGGGTGGATATGGAAATCATGGTAAGATTTAACTTTCTAAAAGAGCAATGCTCTTCATGGTATATCATAATGAGAACTCAACATTTTTGGCAATATGAAACCACATAAATATTATCTCACTGAAAGAATTCTGAACCTTAATACCTTCTCTTCTCGTTCTTTCTAATCCTCTAAAGATTGGTACTTTGGGGGAAGGATGTATTATAGCAAGAAACTGATCAGACATAATATACTGTAAATGAATTTTATAAATTAGTCTTCACATTAAAACCAGGCACACCCAGCCCAACAGCACTTTCTACCTCGTCCCACAATAAAAGGCAGTAAGCTCCTGTAAACAGAAAAGGCCAAAACGGATTCTCAAAAAGAGCAAAACATTAATCACAGATTTGAGGAAAACAATTTGAAACAGGCAATATATTCAACAAACAAAAACCAAAGAAAAGAGTTGAGGGCATACAAAAGACTGTAAAACAGATGTAATATCCTTGAAGAAACTCCTAAAGTTATCATGTCTATGTCAAAGACATATTGGAGACTTAGAAACAAAAATGTGACCATTAACACAAACGTTCAGTAGATGGACCACAGAGAAAAATATGGACTTAGATGATATAGTTTGTATTTGTACCCCCCGAAGTTCATATTAAAGTCTGATCCCCAATATGGCAGTGTTGGGAGGTATTTGGATCATGGGGAGGGGGGGGTCCCTTATGAACAGACTAATTCCCTCCCTGAGTGGGGGGATTAGTGAGTGAGTGAGTGAGTACCATAAGAACTGGTTGTTAAAAGGAGCCTGGCACCTCCCTTCCCTCACCATGTGATCTCCCTGCACCCACCAGCTGCCTGCCGTGAGTGGAAGCAGCCTAAGGCCCATACCAGATGCAGCTGTCCCAGAATCATGAGCCAAATAATCCTTTTTTCTTTATAAATTACCCAGTCTCTAGCAACACAAAAATGGATTAATACAATAGCTGAAGAGCAAGTTAGCGAGCCAACATACTGAGCCCAAATAGTTCAGAACAAAAGGAAAGAGAGATGCAATGTATGAAAGAAAGAGGTAAGGAAAGGATAGATCCAAAAGTCCCACCACCTACTTAAGTAGAAGTCTAGAAAGAGAAGAGAGGAACCAGAGTAATAATAAAAGAACATTTCTAGAGGTAAAGAAAGTTAGGTATCTCCAGATTCAAAGTGCCTAATGAATGCCAAACATAGTGGGAAGAAAAAATAGTCACATCTGACCATAATGTAGTTGAAATTTCAAACCACTAAAAATGAAGACAAAACCCTAAAAAGCTTCTAGAAAGGAAAAACATATCCCCCTCCTCTTGAGTATGGGTGGGCTTAGTAACAAAATACAACTGAAGTGAAGCATCAGACTTCTGTAGCTAGATTAGAAAATGTGCCAGAGATTGCTCCTGGATCTCTCTTTTGGAATCTACACCTTTAGAAACCTGAGCTCTCAGGATTCCCTGAAGCCACCAATTTGGAGAGACCACAGAGATTGAGTTGCCTGAGAAGTCCCAGCTGTTCAAGTCTTCCTACACCCGAGTAAAGAAGGCTTGAAAGATGATCTTTTCAAGATGATCCCAGATAGCCACCATTTGGCTGCATCACCAGAAACCTTAGTTAATCCACCTGGCTGATCCACTCCCTAATTCCATACTCAAGAAACTATGAATTTCTAACGGTGTCCCCCAAAAACAATCAATCAAGAAACAATGAACAGATGGACAACATAAAATAAATGGAAAGATTGCAAATTGCAGACAATCCAAATATGTCAGTACATTAATTTTATTAATTTACATTGATAAATATTCAATAGGAAAAATTAAATATATAATTTAAATATAAAAATTTAAATATAAAGCAAAATATTTGACCAGATAATGAATCAACTTAACCTAACAGACATATATAGAACACCACACCCAACAACTGCAAATTACACATTCTTTTCAAGTGCACATGGATCATTTACTGTAACAGTCCATGCTGGGCCATAAATCAAGTCTCAACAAATTTCAAAGGGCTGAAATCATACAGGGTATTTTCTAACAAATAAACTAGAAACCAATACAAAAATATAACTACTTTACCCCCAAATGTTTGCAAATTAAATAACAAAATTCTGAATAACACATGAGTCAAGGAAGAAATCAAGATCGAAATTAAACAATCTGAACTAAATAATAATTAAAATATATCAAACATTATTGGAGTTGGTACTCCAACAAAAAAAGGAAAAATTATTCAAGAAAGAAAAAGGCATAAGAACAAGAAATCATAGTAAGCAAATAAACTAGTAAAAAATTATAGTTAGAAATATAACTATTACTGTACAATACATACAAAAATCTGGGGGGCAAAACTCCCTGATGATCTTGGCACGTTAAAAGTTTTTCTCTTGCTTGGGAAAAGGATAACGATACCGAATCTTTTTCTCTCTACACACTGAAAAAAACATAAATCTAAACATACAAAAAATGTAATAACAACAACTAGATTATACAAGGGTACTTCAAAAAGTTCATGGAAAAATAAAATTAAAAAATAATACGAATCTTTCCATGAACTTTCTGAATTACCCCAGTAAGTAACTTAAAAATCACTAGAGGAAAAATAGGCAAAGAAAACTTAGTTCAAAGTTAGAAAATGAAAAATTAAAAAAAATAGGAAAGAATAGTAAACAAAAGATAATAGAAATAAGACAAAACAGATTAGTAGTTGCAACACAATGAAAAGAAATCCTCTTAAAGCCTATTTTTGCAAAACACAAATGATAAAAGCTTATTCTACAAAACACCTATGTTGACATAGAAAATAGTACATTTAACTTACATGTAGCATATCTTACATGAATAGTTAGTTTTGTCTTTTCGGGTTTTAAATACTGAAGTCAGTATTTAACAATTAGAATGCCTGAAATACAGCAATTGTTTCTTTTGTGTAGATCTACTCTAAAAACATCTCTAGATATGGTCAGTTAGCCCCATGAACTCTGCCCTCACAAAATAGTTCATTCCATTTCTGGGTAATCTAATTGTTAGAAAGTTCTTCACAGTGATGTTTCTTTGGAGTGGCCACTTACTGGGTTTCAGTTCTGCCCACTGATACAAACAGAATAAAGAGAATTCCTCTTCCATTCTATACTCCCTCAAATATATGAACAAAGGTATTTCCTTCTATCTTTTTCAGTAAGCAGTCTCCTTTTTCAAATAATAAAGTTATCATTCTGGTCTCCTCTGCAAAAGCTTCAGTTCCCTCTTACTTTCTTAAAATAAAAGTAACATGATTAGCACTATTAGGAGGTATTACTAAAAGGCTTTTAACAAAAAAGAACAGTCATTACATCTCCTTAATCTACAACAGCTGCTTGAAACTTCCAGCTGCTTCTTAGAGTGGTTCCCTTCATATTTCTAAATAAAATTTATACTGCCCTCTCTTCACTTTTGGTTTCAGACATTGCTATTATGGTAGATGACAATTTTAGCTCTCAAACAACATACAGCAATGTAGTGTATTAAAATTGCATTTCTTTTTTCATATAATTTGTTTATTCTGGAATTATCAATATAATTTTCTACCCAAACTTACCAGAGTCCTCAACCTAGGACTTTCTTATGCATTGGTTTAGAATAGTGAGCTTTCAAGTGCCTATATATAAAGTGCTACCACTCCTTGCTACCAGTCCTCCAGAAAATGAACCTGCCCTGGTATATCTATATCTTCCCTAAGCCATGCTCTTTTGCTCTGCTGAACAGTGTAAATATGTAACATAGGGCTGGTGACAAGAACGGAAAGCAAGAAAGGAAAGGAAAGAAAGGGAGGGAGGGAGGGAGGGAGGGAAGGGAGGGAACAAAGAGAGGGAGGGAGGGAGGGAGGGAGGGAGGGAAGAAACTACTAAATGACAGATCATTCTCAATACTGTGCCATCACTTTTTGGTAAAAGCATCAAAAACTTATTATTAACACTTAAAAATATATATTTTTTAAAGTATAAGGTTTCCACAATTTCTCGGGTTTATGCATTTCCCCACGTCTTCCTTATATATTAAAAAGTTATATACTAAACATATATTCTGTTGTTTTTAAGAAATCCATTCATCTAATATCCTCAAATAAATCTTTACGAAAATCTTTAGTAAAGTACAACTGAAATAGTTATCCCATTCATTGTACCCTTGGAATTCTCCAAATATTCAAGTAAAGGATGAAAATATTTAATTCAACCCTCTTACTGATTCAAGAGCAAAATTTTGAGCAAGTTTGACAAGTGGTCTTGAAAGGATTAATATACTATTATGACAACAGACACAATAACCTATCATTTGATATTATTCTCTGAACAAAAATGTTACCCTGTGTATTAGTCCGTTTATGTTGCTTATAACAAAATACATGGAACTGGTTATTTTATAAAGAAACTGAAATTTATTGCTTAAAGTTTCTGAGGTTAGGAAGTCCAAAGTCCATCTGGTGGTAGCAACAGTGACCCAGGGGTCTCACATTGCAAGATGGTGGAAGCAGAGAGAGCAGAGAGAGACAGACTCTCCTCTTCTTTGAAAGCCCTTGAACCATGCTTCTGACCACCATTTTTAATCCATTCACTACTACATGGGCCTACAATCTAATCACCTCTGCAAGGCTCCACCCTTCAATTACCATAATAGGATTTCCCACACTCAACAGTCACAGTGGGGGCTGTTTCTATTACATAAAACTTGGGGGACACAATTCAAGCTCCAGTGAGTTTGGGGGGACTAATTCAATCCACTACAGCCTGTGAATTTTTTTCTCTGTTATAATATCTCTGTAGCATCTATAGCTATATCTCCTTTTGCATTCTTATTATTTATCTGTGCTTTTTTTCTTTTTCTTTTGGCCAATTTTACCAGGTTTGTTAATTTTATTAGTCTTTTTCTAATAACCTTTTTTTTTTCCTTTTTGTCTTTTTTACCGACCAGTAACGGGATCGCAACCCTCGGTGTCGCGCCTGCACCAGGGACCGGCAACGGGATCGCAACCCTCGGTGTTGCGCCCACACCACGCTCAACCAGTGAGTGGGAACCGGTCTCCACATGGGATCTGAACCCTCGGCAGGAGAGCCGCTGTGCTACCAGGCGGCGCACTCTCCAGTGCGCCACCGGGCCGGCCCACTTTTTCTAATAACCTTTGACTTTGTTGACGTTTCACTGTAGGTCTCTTTTGTGTTTCTCTAATTTCTACTTTTATGTTTATGATTTCCTTCCTTTCTTTAGTTTATTCTGCCTTTTTCTAACTTAATTTGTATACTTGGCTGGCTCATTAATTTCAGTCTTTTTTCTTTTCTAATTAGTATCTCAGACTCTCCATTAGGGATCACTTTCCTTTTACCTAAACTAATACTTTTGGAATTTTTCTTAGTAGTGTACAAATGGTGGTAAAAACTCCCAGCTTCTATTTGTCTGAAAACTGTATTGCCTTCAATCTTGAAAGATACTTTAGCTTTAATAGTTATTTACTCTCAGTACACTGTAGTTACTATTCTATGTTTTTTGGTTTCTATTTTCCTTTCAATAAGTCAGCTATTAGCCTAATTGCAGATCTTTTGAAATTAATCTGTCTTCTCCTTCTGGATATTATTGAGATCTCTGACATCTGCAAATTTAACTATGAAGAATTTAGGTTTAGATTTCTATTTATCCTGCTTAGGATTTATTTGACTTCTTGAATTTGTGTCTTTTGCAGTTTTGTAAATTCTCAATCATAATCTCCTTAAATATTATCTCTACTTGACTTCTCCTCACATTTGGAACTCTAATTAGACACTGTGAGACCTTCTCACACTCTTCTTTTATTAGTTAGGATGTACACAGACTAGGCTGCTATAATAAAAGACACTAGAGTGGCTTAAACAAAATTCAAGGTTTTCTTCCCTCTCACACGACAGCCAGAAGGGACAGTCCAGGGCTTGTATGGCAGCTTAGCATTCTGAGAGAGCTAAGCTCTTTGTCTTATTGCTCTGTCATCCTCAGAGTATTTCCCTCTTCTACATAGCTAAAAATAGCTCACCACCATGTCTACATTCCAGTCCATGAGAAGGAAAAAAGAGAAAAGAAAGGGCATACCCCTTTCCTCTTATAGGCATGACCTAGAAGTTGCACACATAATTTCCACTTGCATCCCAAACTGCCAAAGCCTTGTAACATAGTCAAACCTCACTATCAAGAAGGCAGTGAAACGGAGGCTTTAGTTGGGCAGCAGAGCATCCAACTAATACATCCATTACTTATTAGAAGGAGAAAGGTATTAGGGAAAACTAGCAATTTCTGCCACAATTTTCCAATTCTTTTCTTCAACATATTTTCTATCCCTGTTTATTTATTTCAGTTAACTTATTTTTCAGGTCATCTTCCAATCACTAATTCTCTAGTATAATCTGTTGTTAAACCTGTCCATTGACTTCTAAATATTTTATTTATATTTCATTTCTATAAGTTCTTTTTTTTCTTCTAAAATGCTATTTATAATTTTTCATAGTCTCATTTCTTTCTCGTAAGCAGGATAGGAAATGTTTAAAAGCTTTAACTTAAGATGTATACTGCATGGCTAGAATCCTGGCTCTTCTGCTTACTAACCTTGGTCAAGTTACTTCCCATTCTGTGTTTCAGTTCCTTCACCTATAAAATGGAGATAATAATAGTTTCTACTCCACAGAATTGTTGTAAGGATTAATTTAATATGTATACAGTATTAGAACAATGCAAGGTTCACAGGAAGTACTACAAAATGTTAGCTATATAATTCCATATTCTTATATTTTTAATCCTTTTTAATTTTGCTAAACATAGTAATTTTAAATTCCTTATCTAATAATTCTAAAATATGGAGCCAATTCTGCTGTCTGTTGTTTTGACTGGTACTTATTTTACCATGATGTGCGCTTGCTTGCGCCTGGGATTACTACTAGCCAGAATTACTTTAAACCATACAAGAGGTCTTTTAAAAGTTCATGGAAAGGGCCGGCCCGGTGGTGCACTCGGTAGAGTGCGGCACTTGGGAGTGCGGCGGTGCTCCTGCCGAGGGTTCGGATCCCATATAGAGACCAGTCCGCTCACTGGTTGAGCGCGGTGCGGGCGCGACACCGAGGGTTGCGATCCCGTTGCCGGTCGCGGTACGGGCGCGACACCGAGGGTTGCAATCCCGTTAATGGTCACGAAAAAAGACAAAAAGGGGGAAAAAAAAAAGTTCATGGAAAGATTTCTATTATTTTATTTATTTCTTGGCAGCTAGCTGGCAAGGGGATCTGAACCCTTGACCTTGGTGTTGTTAACACCAGCTTTGAGCTCTAACCAACTGAGCTAACCAGCCAGCTTCCTATTATCTTTTAATTCTATTTTTCCACAAACTTTTGAAGTACCCTCATATTCTCATTGTAAAGTATTTGGGGGCTAACCCAAAAAGTGTGATTTAGAGATGCAAATCCCACATAAAGGCTGGGTTGTGACCATAAAATGTCAGAGTAACACCCCCCAAATCTGCACTACCACTTCAACTTAATGCCAAAATTTGACACAGTAAATTTTCTTTTCAGTTGGCATGTGGGTGGAGTGTGGCACAGACCCCTGGTAGGATGTCTCCTCACAGACTGAGCTTAGTCTCTTATCCTCTATGTCTCTCAAGGCAATGAAACCCTTAGCTCACTTATACCCAGTTCAGTAAATGTCCTCAAGACAAAAAATAGGCTCTGAGTGCTGGTTCTAGCTTGCATGTACTTTTCAGCTTTTGACCATGTCTTATAAAATGTTAGTTCTATGATATATTAAAAAATATTCTTATATATTTTTTCCTGTTATTTTCAGTTGGATGGTTAAAGTATAGTTGGCCCTCCTTATCCATGGGCTCATCCATCCAACCACGGATCGAAAATATTCAGGGGAAAAAAATTGCATCTGTACTGAACATGTACAAACTCTTTTTTATTATTTTTGTTCTCTAAACCGTATAACAACTATTTACAAAGCATTGTATTAGGTGTTATAAGTAATCTAGAGATGATTTAAAATATGCAAGAGTATATGCATAGGTTATACTCAAATACTATGCTATTTTATATCGGGGACTTGAGTATCCGCAGATTTTGGTTATGTGCAGGAGGTCCTGAAACCAATCCCCTAAAGATACCATGGGACAACTATACTTAGTTCATCACTTGACCAAAAATGCATCTCCTAAGTTCTTTCTTCAGAACACATATATATTTCAAACAGTAGAAAATCAATATTCTGAAGTATTTATAGAATGTAGCCAATTGAAACCATGATGTTTGCTTTCCTTGTTATTAAATGTCATACCCCGATCCTATGATCCTTGTCAAAACTTAAATGATAAAGGTGAACTGTCCTGATGAGGACTATATAGTCATGTGTCATTTAACGATGGGGATATGTTCTGAGAAATGCAGTCAGGCAATTTCGTCATCGTTCTATCATAAAGTGTACTTACACAAAACTAAATGGGACAGCCTACTACACAACCACTTGATGCAGCCTCTTACTGGCAAAACTGGCCATGGATTCTATGTGCTTAGGGGCCATGATGAACAAAATAACACAAGATGTATGAAGTAGCTACTGGTGTAACATAGCATAATGTTTTACAGTAAATTTTTAAAAAATAAGTAGTACACTTTGAAATAACAATAAAAAGTACAGTACAGTAAACACATAAATCAGTAACACAGTTATTTATTATCGTTATCAGTTAGGTACCATATATATAATAATTGTATGTGCTAGAACTTTATACGACTGGCAGCCAGTAAGTTTACTCAGCATCACCACAAACATGTTGCACTACAATGTTATCATGGCTATGACTCACTAGGTGATAGAAATTTTTCATCTCCATTATAATCTTGTGGGACTACTATGGTGTAAGTGGTTCATCCTTGACTGAAATGTCATTATGCAGCATAAATGTACAGTAAGTGGAGGAGGAATTCATACTGCTCTTGCAAAGAAGAATCTGCCACAAATATACAGTTTCAGTTCCAATATTGCTCCTTTAAGTCTACAGTTGTAAAGGTACTTTCATTTAAAAAATCTTATATGGTCAGTATGCACATCTTCAAGAGTGAGAAATCATGAATCTACTTTTAATGAAAAAATTATTTTATAATATTCTAAAAATAAAATTATGAATAGCAGTGTTATCAAGAATATCTATAATAAAAGTGTGATGATTTAATTAGAGAGCAATACTTAGTCTTTTTTTTAAAGGTAGAGAAGTGGGGGAAGATGGTAACAGTATTAGTATCAGCTGGGCAGAGAATCCATTACTCTTCAGGCAGAAAATTTGTCCATTTCTTTTCTTTCCCCTACTATGACTCTATTCTATGCAACTATTATTGTTTTCCTAGGACAAGTGAAATCACCTCTTAACTAGTCCATTGTTGCTCACTTGGGTTCCTCTACACAGCAGCCAGAAAGATCTTTTCAAGATATAAATCTTATGGTCACTACCTTCTGTAGACAATTAAATGGTTTCTTCCTGCTTTTAAGATAAAGATTAAACTCTAAAACAGTCCTCAAAGCTCATAATGATTTGGCCCCTATCTACTTCATTTTGCTCCAGACCCCTATTTACTCTCTATGCCAGCCACACTGGCCCTCTTTCAGTTCCTTAAGCCTAATATGCTCTCTTCTGCCACAGGGCTTTTCCATAAGCTATTCCCTTTGCCTGAAATGACCTCTTTTTTCTCCACTTAGTCAATTACCTGCTCTTGTCTTTAGATTTCAGCATAAGCACTACTTCCATAGGATAGCCTTCCCTGACCCCTTTGAGTCAAAACCTTTAGGTATCTTAACTTGGTAATACTTTATCACAGCTGCAAATCAATGTTTATTTTTATCAAATGTGATAATTTGATTTCCTAAATTAAACTGCAAGCCCCACATGGGCAGGATCATTTGTTTTGTTTACCCAGAACATTAAAACTGGCAGACAGTATGTGTTAAATAAATATTTGCTGAATGAACTAATGAACGAATTAATTAATGCCCTGATGAGTCAATATTAATTGATGATTTATAGAGACTGTCCCTCCCTGACACATACTTCAAAAAAAGAAAGCCCCCAAATATACACAGTACGCATACATTATGGCTTTGTGTAATTCATATAAGCTAGAGTAGTTTAAGTTACGGATTTAATATATTAACTATCACTCAGAAAAAAATGTTGAATGCAAATTATCTGCCACATATAATAATCTTAGAATTACTCTTAACAATTTAATTTATATTCTATTTCTTGAATATCTGTAATGTAACCTGAATTCTTTTTTTCAACTACTACTGTGTTATAAATAAGAAGTCTTTTATCTAATTCTTTATCAAAAAAGTCTCAGATTGTTCTTATAATTAATTCCAGATTTTAGGTATAAAAGCTAATAAACACATGTTGTGTAGCTAAGTGTTGCCACATCGAACCATACAAATAATCCCTAAATGACAGTTTTTGTGGGTATTAGTATCAAGTAATATAAACAAAGAATTTGAGAAGATGTTCAAAACTCTAAATTTTTTTCTGGAAGACAACTAGGAAAGTAAACACTTTTGTGAAACAATTCAAATAAAATATATTTGCTTCTCCTAGAATAAATTTGCATATCATGAGGCAAACAAGCTGATGATCTCAAATAATATTTGCACCATTTTGAAGACTTCAAAAAAAGACCAAAAGAAATTATATAATTTCATTTAATCTTTGTCTCAGTGCATTTTAAAATTATTCTCCCTTAATTGATAGTATCAGTAACTTAAACTGTCAGTGACCAACATTACATATGACATAAGTATGTCATCAGATTGAACCATTTTCTCTCTTCAGAGAAATATTTTAGAAATAAATAAAAGGAAATAAACAAAAATACTTTCAAGAAAACTTCAAGCTTATCAAAATTACTTTAAATCAGATTAAATCTCCAAAGTAAAACACACTTGTACTCTTCATATGAAAATGATTTTACCTGGGGCATGGAGCAGGGGACTGAATCCCCCCTCCCCCACAACCAGGCACATCGCCAGTGCCTTGGGGCCTGCCCGGGGGGCCTGGGGCTTGGAGTCAGGGACTGGACCCCACCCCCACATCTAGGCACACCGCCAGTGCGAAGGAGCATGCCAAAAACATCACCTCCATGTGGATGGCCCACCACAGCCACCACAGTAACCATGGCTGCTGCAAAAGTGGCTGGACATCACAACCACCACACAGATGGTCCACCAGCCACTGGAGTGCATTGACACAAGGAGAGTCACCAGCAGAGACCAAAGGAAAGAAGAGGATGTCTTGCTCCACAAAGCCCATTCCAGAGTGACAGAAGAAGCAGCTGCTCTATGATAATATTGGGGGACCTGAACACACCTCTCAGCATTAGATCATCTAGGCAACAAATCAACAGAGTAAACATTAGTCTTACAGAGGGAGAGAAGAAATCTAGGGTTATCAAGTTGTGGGAGGGGGGAGGGAGAGGGGGATAGGGAGAGATTGGACAAGGGGCATAAAGAATAAGTACAATTTGTAACAATATACATACTAGTAATATTGATTTGATCAACACATGTCAGCATTGAATCCCAAAAATATGTGTAATCAATTATGATTCAATAAAAAAATAAAATAAAATGATTTTAAAGAGATGATCTCTTGTCCTACATACCAAAGGTCCTCCACTATAACTTTTCCTCTTAAATACTGAATACTGGGAATGCCTCTAATTAACAGAAGAGGAATATCACAGTATCCAAAAATACTCTGTACTCTGTTCTGGGAACAACATGTGCTCTTGGATCCATGAGCTGTCAAAAACAGTAAATACCTTCTCCTGTTTAAGCGACATAGTAAATCATCAAAAAGTGCATCACCAATAAATATCTGACTAAGCAAAGCAAATGAAAACGGGACTGCTTTTTACACTTACTAACGTCTACTGAGTAAAATGAATATTTTTCAGTAACTATTACCATCACAGGCAAATAAGACATTTGTAAACCACGCAGAAAATTTTTAAGACAGTAACTAATACCTACTAGGTTGACGAAAAAACTTTTTTTTTCCTTAAAAGATACATTTGACCAGGTGTACTAAATTATGCTAAGTGTATATATAAGTATATTGATTCAGGAATCTTGATAGATACATTTATGTATCTTGATAGATACATTTATGTATTTTGAGAGATACATAGAGGTATTTTATCTCTTAACAGCACTGCCATATAAACTACACACATATATATTTCCATCTTCATAATCTTAAAATTTAAGGCTAACACAAAAGCAAGACAAAGCAAATGAAAAAGTATAAATCTAGAATAGTTTCTAAAGCAAAAAGGCATAATTGTCACTGAGTTACTGATATCTTTATTTTTTAAAGACTACTTGGGAAGACTTCTATCCAGTTGAAATGTTATGACAAAACCATGTGACCAGCAGCAACTAAACTTTACATAGCACTCTGTCATTTATAAAGCTTTTTCCTTTATATCTTTTCTAGGTAATCAAAATCAAAACTGTATATCATTACCCCCGTTATAAAGATGAGAAGCTATACAAAGTTTAACTTGGGTTAAAAGACTTAGTAACTTGGAGGCTGTATTCAAATCTATGTCTACAGATTTTAAGTGCCATTCTCTCTTCAATATACTATGCTTTGTTAACAACGACAACAACACAACAACAGCAAACATTTACTGAGTGCTTACCATGTGCCAGAAACTACTGTAAGAAACCTTCACAACAAGCTTACGAGGTAGGTCCTAGCAATATGCCCAATGTCACACATTTAGGAAGAAAAGCCATGATTCAAACTCAGGCAGCATGGTTCCAAAGGTCACACTCTAACATGCTTATGTGTCTTTCCTCATACATGCATATAAACTTGTATATGTACAGAAAACTTTGCAAGGAAACTGAGGAATGAGCGGATGTGGAAAGAATCTAGGTTTTTCGCTGGATATCTTGTATGTACTCATATTTCTTGAAGGCAAGAGAAAGGGGGTGTGGGTACGTGGAATATTACAGATACGGAATTTCAAGAAAAAAGGCACAGACTCAAGTCAATCTTTAAGAATTTGATGGAAAAACAACTGAAAATAAAAAAGTCTGGGTGTCTTGAGTATTTACTATGAAAGGTTAAGAGAGAAAAGGAGTACCGAGAAGTTAAAATTTAAAAATAATAAATAAATAAATAAATACGTACATAAATACATAAATAAATACATAAATAAATAAGTGTAATAGAAGAAATAACAAGAAGGAAAAAACAAACAAACAAAATATGACGTTTAAATAGCAGGCTAGCAAGCTACCAAAGTCCCTCTATGATATCTGAAGAACTTGAAACCTTTCCGTCAGAGAAGGAAAGCTACCTAAGGTTTTTGAAGCAAGAATCTGAGAGAGAGAAGAAGAAGAAGAAAAATAGCTCTATGAGCACAGTGTAGGTTGGAATAAAAGAAAGAGAAACTGGAGCAAAGAGACAAGTAAGGAGGCCAAGGAAGCTACTCTTTTTTAAAGTACTTGATAATGCCTCTTAGTTTTTAGCACCCCTTCAAGGCAGATACTATCTTTCCCTCAAAATGTAAAGATGCCATTCCTAGTGTCCAGAACAGTACTTGAGAAACAGTAGTTGTTCAATAAATATTTACTAAACAAAAGTAATGGCTGAGCCTGGATTCAAAGCTAGATTTTGTCTAACTAATGCCTACGACCTTTTGTACTATATTCAATAGTTCCCTAATTCAATAATCCAGACAACCTTTTAAAATATGGTGAGAGAAGGGGACTGGGACTTGAGGTTGGAAAAGGGTTAATCATAAAATAAGAGACACAGTTCAGCGACATTGCTGTGAACACCAAATGAGATAATGTATATATAGCACTTAGCAAAGAGCCTGGCAAATATTATCCATTAATAAAATAACTACTACTATCACTACTGTAACTAGTATTTGAGAAAATTTCTGGAAAGGTAATGTAAGAATAGATAGCACTGTTAGATTAGAAACCCCAAATCAGGAGGAAGCATAATCAAATTTATTGATTCTTAACCTTATTGAGTTGAAGGGACCACAGTTCTTTGAAAAACATATACATATTGGGAGATGTGGGGGAGACCAAGAAACCCAAATTAACAATCCCCTGATGGAAAGGAAAGAGCCTTCTGTAGGCATTTTTGGATCCAAAACCAGGCTCTGTAAGTTGTGTGAGCCTGGGCAAGTCATCTGCCCTCATTAATATTCAATTTCCTTATTTACAAAACAAAGCTAGACTAAGATAACTCACTGGTTTATGATAATTAAACAATATAACATATTTTAGGTACAGAAGCTTAATGCTTTTTCCCTTTCAAACTAAAGTGAAAAGAGAGGATCAGTGTTTTAGTTGATAAAAATATTGCCACATTTGAAAACTATTAGGATCACAATGCTTTAGGAGCTTCAAATTTAACTTAGCATGACCAATGGGTTATGCATGTCCTGTTCTCATAAGTGGTGCAGTTGTACACAAGTTCCTGTCCCCAGAGGTTACTGGCTTTGTGAAGAGAAATAACACAGGTATAGACACCTTCGTCTTCAAAAAATTCTGTTAAGAAACATTCCTAGTTCTAATTGACTTCTTAATTTTTTGAGATGAGAGGAGGTTGAAAAAAAAAATAAGAAAGTTATGAAAACCTTGCTTTCATGAGAGATGAATCAATTTAAACAGGTTCCAGAAACTGCCATTAAATAAGAATAATTAACTTAGGGATCTTCGATTTTGTGCCTAATGCTAATAAACATACAAAAAGATACAAAAGTATTTGACTTACACAGGGCTGGCCTGTGGCTCACTTGGGAGAGCCTGGTGCTGACAACACCAAGTCAGGGGTTAAGATCCCCTTACCGGTCATTTAAAAAAAAAAGTATTTGACTTACAGAATTTCTAGGATTTGTTTTGAAGAAGAATTACATTGGGTAAGCCATTCCACTTTCTCATATTAGAACCAAAAGGAGGTCCTATAAATTGAAGATCTTAATCTGGCAATCAGGAGCTATGAACTGCTGATCACAGATGTTTACAAATGGATTATAAATTGATTTCTTCAAAGAATCAAATAGTTCTAAACATTGCTTTTGGATGGCCTCAACCCTAGAAGACCACGTAAGCAACCATCACCTTACACCTGGATCACTGCAATAGCCTCTCATCTGATCTCCCCACATCCAAATCTTTTTCCTCTCCAATCTATTCTTCACAATGAAGCTAAAATAATCTTTATAAAATGACAAATCTAATCACAGTAGTGACCTCCTTTCCAATCACTCCAGTTAAGATGCTTCAGTGACTTCTCATTACACTCAAAGATAAAGATCAAAAAATGCTAAAGCAGCCTACAAGGGTCTGCATAGTTTGGTCCCCAACTCTCACTTTAGGTTCATCTTATAACATGTTCTCTCTCATTCTCAATGCTCCATCCGAACTGGCTTTCTTTCATCTTCTCCAATGTGCCATCCTCTCTCCTGGCAAAAAGTTGGTAAGGTCTTTTGAACAAAAATAAAGCAGGAGGATAGGAAGTTCACAAGGCACATAAGTTTGTAACTTGAAAGAAAGTGATATTTGAGCAAAGACCTAAAGGTGACAGGAGATTAGAGAACAGTGTTATGCAGACATTTGAGGGAAGTGGAAAAGCCTTGAGGTGTGATGGAGTTTGGGTGTGTTGTCCCCTCCAAAACTCATGTGGAAATTTGATCTCCAATGTGGTAGTGTTGGAAACTGATTGAGTCATGGGGGCGGATCCCTCATGAATGGATTAGTGCTCTCCCTGGGGGAGGGGAGATTAATGAGTGAGTTCTCACTCAATTAGATCTCGCGAGAACTCGTTGCTTAAAAAGACCCTGGAACCTTACCCCTCTCTCTCTTGCCTCCTCTCGCTAAGTGATCTCCTTGTACCTGCCGGCTGCCTGCCACTTTCTGCCATGAGTAGAAGCAGCCTGAGGCCCATGCCAGATGCAGCTGCCCCAGAATCGTAAGCCAAATAAAACTCTTTTCCTTATACATTACCCAGTCTCAGGTATTTCTGTTACAGCAACACAAAACAGACTAAAACAAGGTGTCTGGTGACTTCCAAAAGAACAAGAAGGGCAATATAACCAAACATCAGTTAAGGGTGTGACTAGTAAGAGATAAGGTAAGAAATGAAACAGAGCTAAATACAGTCTTTTTAAGTCATGGTAAGGACTTTGGCGTTTTCTTTGTATGAGATGGGAAGCAGACGGTTTTGAGCAGAGGATGAAAAGTGTTCCACTGAAATTTTTAAAAAGGTCTTTCTAGCTGTGAAAGAAGAGGTCAAGGGCAGAGGCAGTAAGAACAATTTGAAGGCAACTGAAGCAACCCAAGAGATAGGAATGTAGACCAAAGCAGTGGCAGTGGAAGTGATAACAATTAATTAGCTTCCAGATATATTTTGAAGATAGAGCCAAATGAGAGGAGTTAGGAGAAAAAAAGACTGCTAAAAAAATTAACAGAGGATAGATACCAAGCCATGAATACAGGAAGTTCAGAGAACACCAAGCAGGATAAATACTAAAACATCTACACCTACGCATATATTCAAACTGCAGAAAATTAAAGGCAAAGAGAAAATGTTGAAAGAAGGGGGGGGGGGATTTCTTACCTATAAAGGAGCAAGGATGAGAATGACATCAGACTTCTTTTTAGAAACAAGACAAGCAAGAAGAAAGTGAAGTGAAATATTTAAAGACTTGAAAGAAAAACCCACCAAGCTGCAATTCTATATCCTTAAAATGAAGGAGAAAAACAGATTTTCTCAGACAAACAAAAATTAAGGGAATTTGTCACCAGGAGACCTGCCTTGCGAGAAATATGAAAAAAAAATTCTTTCACAAAGAAGGAAAATGACTTAGGTCAGAAACTTTACGTTTACTTTTAATTGATCTAATAGATAAGTTTAATAATAATAACAATATATGAGATGATTATAGCTTACGGATAAGTAAAACGAATGACAGCAATGTTATAAGGGATTGATGTGAGGAATTGGGAATATTCTATTCCAAGGTACTTGCAATAGCCGTGAAGTGGTTTAGTGTTATATGAAAGTAGACTTGGATTAGTTGTAAATGTATACTGCAAATGTAAGGGCAACTGCTTAAAAAAAAAAAATCAATATGGTAAGAGAGAAGAAAAAAATATATATATATAAAATGCTCAATTAGAACCAGAAGGCAGAAAAACAGCAGAAGACAAAAAAACAAAACAAAGAACAAGGGCAATGAATATAAAATATGGTAGATCTTAATCCAACTACATCAATAATCACTTTAAACATCAATGGTCTAAATACACCAATTAAAAGACAAGCTGTCGGACTGGATAAAGAAAACACCCAACTACATGTTGTCTGCAAGAAACCCACTTTAAACATAAATAAACAGATACAGTAAAAGTAAAGGAATGGAGAAAGATATATCACACTAACACTAATCAAACAAAAGAAAGCTGGGGTAGGTATATCAATTTTACACAAAGCAGACTTCAAACCAAGGAAAATTATCAGGGATAAAGAGGGGCATTACATAATGATAATATAATAAAGGTGTCAATTCTCTAAGAAGACATAATGATCCTTAATGTGTATGCACCTAACAACAGAGTGTAAAAATACATGAAGTAAAAACTGATAAACTGCGAGAACTAGATGAATCCATTAGTACAACTGAAGGGCTGAACACCTCTCTGTCAGTAACTGACAGATCCAGTGGGCAGAAAATCAGTAAGGACATAGTTGAACTGAACAGTACCATCAATCAATTGTATCTAATAGATATTTACAGAGTACTTCTTCCAACAAGGAAGCATATACATTTTTTTCCAGAGCCCAAGATAGATATTCTAGACTATAAAGTAAGTCTCAATAAATTTAAAGGAATTTAAATCATATAATGTATGTTTTCTGGCTACAATGGAATTAAATTAGAGATCAGTAACAGAAAGATGTCAATAAAATCTCCAAATATTTTGGAATTAAATAATTTGCTTCTAAATAATCCATGGTTCAAAGAAGAAATGAAAAGGAAAATTTAGTGGGACTGTCCAGTTAGCTCAGCTGGTTAGAGCATGGTGTTATAACAGTAACACCAAGGTAAAGGGTTTGGATTCCCATACTGACTAGCCACCAAGAAAAAAAAGAAAAAAGAAAGAAAGAAAATGTAGTATTTTGAACAATAAAAATGAAGATACAACACATCAAAATTTGTAGACTAGACAACCCAGAAATAAATCCTCACATATATCGTTAAATGATTTTTGACAAGGAGACTAAGGCCATTCAATTGGGAAAGGACAGTCTTTTCAATAAAAGGTGCTAAGACAACCAGATATTCACATGCAAAAGAATGAAGGTGGACCCTTACCCTATACTATACACAAAGATTAACTCAAAATGGGTCAAAGACCTAAATGTAAGAGCAAAACTATACAATTCTTAGAATAAAACATAGGGGGAAAGCTACTGGATTTAGTAATAATTTCTTGAATATGACACCAAAAGCACAAGCAACAAAAGAAAAAGATAAATAGGACTACATCAAAACTAGAAACTTCTGAGCATTAAAGGACACATCAACAGAGTGAAGAAGCAACCCACAGAATGAGAGAAAGTATGTGCAAATCATATATCTGATAAGGGTTAATATCTAGAATATATAAAGAAATCCTACAACTTAACAACAACAAAAAACCAAACTCAATTAAAAAAACAGGCAAAGGACTTGAACAGACATTTCTCCAAAGAAGATACACAAACGGTTAATAAGCACATAAAAAGATGCTCAACATCACTAATCATTACAAAAATGCAAATCAAAAACCACAATGAGATACTACTTCACACCCACTAAGATGGATATTATAAGAAACAAAAACAGAAAATAAGAAGTGTTAGTGAGAATGTGGAGAAACTCAAACTCTGGAGCACTGTTGGTGGGAATATAAAAGGGTGTTGCAGCTATGGAAAACAGTATAGTGCTCCCTCAAATAATTACAAATAGAATTACCGTATGAACCAGCAATTTCAATTCTGGGTGGAAATAATTGAAAGAATTTTAAAAAAAATCAAAAGCAGAGACTCAAATGGATATTTGCACACCCATGTTCATAGCAGCTTTATTCACAATAGCCCAAAGATGGAAGCAACCCAAGTGTCCATCGACAGACGAATGGATAAGCAAAATGTGGTGTGTGTCTATATATGTGTATATATGTACACAATGGAATATTATTCAGTTTTAAAAGGAAGGAAATTCTGACACATGCTACAATATGGATGAATTTTGAGGACATTATGCAGAGTGAAATAAGCCAGTCACAAAACAACAAATGATGCATGATTCCACTTATATGAGGTACCTGAAATAGTCAAACTTATAGAGACAGAAAGTGGAATGGCAGTTGCCACGGGAAGGGGAAAGGCAGGAATGGGGAATTATTGTTTAATGGGTACAGAGTTTCAGTTATGCAAAATGAAGAGTTCTGGATACAGATGGTGGTGAGGTCTGCAAAACAATGTGAATGTACTTTAATACTACTGAACTGTACACTTAAAACATACTACTATGGCACGTGTTATGTGAATTTTGCCACAATAATAAAAAAATGCAATGCAATTCACCACATTAACTAAAACAAAAAATCATAGGGAGAAGAGCCATCAAGAAGAACAAGAAGCAACCAGTGAGGCAAGGGAAGACCATGTGTGTTGGTTTCTTGGAATTAAAAGAGGAAAATATTTCAAAGAGGAAGAGATCAACTGTCAAATGATGCAGAAAAGTAAGATGAGCACTGAGAACTGACCACTGGAGGTCACTGGAGACTTGATAAACTAATTTCAATCGAGTAACTCAGGGGCAAAAGCTTAATTGGACTGAGGAGAGAATGGGAAGTGAGAGCTCAGAAATAACATTGACAGTTTTTTTGACGAGTTAACTTAAAGGAAGAATAGAGAACTGGGGTGGTTGCTACCATAAGAGAAAGGGGAGTTTGGATTCAGAAGGGGTTTTACTTTATTTATTTTATTTTTACAGTATGTAGAAACTCAGTATATCAAATATTTAAAATCTATTCAGTAAATATTTATCCAGAATGAACTATTCTCAAGACTAAGTTTTACTGCTTGTCACTAGAGGTTATAGAGTTGCAATTTTGAATCATGCTTTTCTTCCCCTCTGAACATTACCTCATCATCTTTTTCTGAGGTCACAGAAATTTTTCATAACTATTTAACAGATAATATTGAAATAAATGTACAATAACTTAACTATCCTTCTTGCTGGATTTGTCCAAATGTTCTCTACTAATATATAAAATGCTGCAATAAATCTTCGTGCATAAATTTTTATCCATAGTTTTTTTCTTTGGGTTACATTCTCAGAAGAAACATTAATTACAAGATCAAAGGTTAGGAACATTTTTAAGTTTCTTCATGTAGATTTATCATTATACCAAATTTACTTAAGTGGGTCCCATTTTACCATATCCCTCACAGCACAGTTTCAACTTAAATGTTCTTATTTTGTCAACTGTAACATCAAAAATTTATTATCCTGGGCTGAGCCCGTGGCGCATTCGGGAGGGTGCGGCGCTGGGAGCACAGCAGCGCTCCCGCCACAGGTTCAGATCCTATATAGGGATGACGGGTGCGCTCACAGCGCTCACTGGCTGAGCGCGGTGCAGCCGGTCTCAAAAAAAAAGGACAAAAAAAAATTATTATCTTACTTTAAGTTTCTCTGATTAACTAGTGGGTTAAACAGTTTTTCACATATTTATCAGTCATTTTTTTTTCTTTTGTGAATTGCCTATCCTTTTCTTATTTGTCTCTGAAAAAAGTAGTTTTTCCTATTAATCAGTCTGTTCTATTTATTAAGGACAGCAACCCTTTTGATGGATTATTCCAAGTTTTCCCCCAGGTGTTGTTTGCTTTTAGTTGTTTATCATACTGAAGTTAATTTTTAAATTATATTAAATCTATGTTTTATTTTGTCATTTTCCCTTCATAGTTCATAAATTTGGCTTATAACTGCTAAGAATTGAGCATTGTGCATTAAAGCCAAAGACTGGGTTTACGAATAAAAGTTCTGTGGTAGGAAAGTTAGAAACTTTCTTTTTCTATTAGTATGTGGTCTACGGTCTGGTCTCAATTTAAATAAAAGTTAAAAGTTTCAAAGGTTAATAAATTTATGTGCAATAAATTTTCTCCAATAGAGAAGTAAGTACATAAAATCTGGTAAAGGCTACTAAATAAGTTAGCAAATAAGACTTGGATTAGAACACCTGTATTCAAATGCTGGCTCTAACACTTGGACTTCTTAACCTCACTCAATTCTCAAGATCTATAAATAACAGCAAGTAGTAGTTTTTAGGACTTACTGAGGACTTACTGTGCGCTAAGTAAGCATGGCTCTAAGAATTTTACCTTTTATCAACTTAGTTAATAAAACTCTATGATATTATTATGATCACTACTTTACACAGAGAAAACATATGACTTAGAGAGGTTAAATAACTCAACACACAACTAGTAAATGGCAGAACCAGGATCTTAACACAGGCTTTCTGACTTTAGTGCCCCCATCTTGGCTCCTAACCACTCTATATATGGCCTCTTCCATCTTTGAAATGGGAATGATACCACTTATCTCATATGTGTGGTGAGAAGATTAAATGAGGCAACACACATGAAAAAACTTTAGAAAGTGTAAAGTAGCAAGTATAAGGAAAACATTAAGGATTTTTGTTTTAAGTAACAACAAAAAACCTGATAAACATTTTGTATGATTTTTAAATAGGTGAAAAAATAAAAAGATAGTAGCAAATTCCTCAAAGCATATGTTGTTAACTAAATAAAAACCTTACTAAACCTGTTAAAAGTACCAAGGCAGACAGCCCTTCGGCTTTCACTTTCTAGCTGGAATAAAATATTTTTGCCTCAGGCTAGAAGAATATACAATTTATTCCATGAAAATAACAGTGCAAACATAATCTTTAGCAGGCCAGATCAGTTAATAAGCCAGTTTAGAAGTCCCATGAAAACAAGGGACCCTCCTTGTCTTCCCCTTACATCTTGCCAACTTCTCTTCTGTCAAACAACAATACCTGGGTTTATTCCCTTTCCTAGGACCTATGATGCCATAACCACTTCCTTTATCTATCCAGATCCTCTATGCCATTTGAAGTGTTTCAAGTATCCACTAATTCATGACTATAGTCTTTTCTTCTTTATCTGACGTCTCATCACCTCTTTTTTACTACTTTTTTTTTTTTTCCTTTTTGTCTTTTTTCGTGTCCGGCAACGGATCGCAACCCTCAGTGTCGCGCCCGTACCGGACCGGGACCAGCAACGGGATTGCAACCCTCGGTGTTGCGCCCACACCTCGCTCAGCCAGTGAGCGGGAACCAGTCTGTATGTGGGATCTGAACCCTCGGCGGGAGCGCCGCCGCGCTCCCAAGCGGCGCACTGTAGCAGTGCACCACTGGACTGGCTTTACTACTTATTTTGTTGAGAAATAATTCACATACCATAAAGTCCACACCACTTTAAAGTGTATTCCATGGTTTTCAAAATTATATTCACAAGGTTGTACAACCACCACCACCATCTAATTCCAGAACATTTTTATCACCCCAAAAAGAAACCCTGTTTCCATCAGCAGTCTCCTCTTTCTCATTTCCCACAGCTTCTGGCAATCAATAATATACTGTCTCTACAGATTTGCCTTTTCTGGACATTTCACATGGATAGATTCATACAACATGTGGCCTTCTGTGTCTGACTTCTTTTATTTAGCATAATGTTTTTAAGGTTCACTCATGTTGTCGCATGTGTCAGTACTTCATTCCTTTTTATGGCTGAATAATATTCCATTTTATGGTTGTACTATATTTTGTTTATTTATTCATCAGCTAATTGAAATTTGGGTTGTTTCCACTTTTTATTTATTATTATGAACATTCATTTGTGTACAAGTTTTTGTGTGAACAGTTTGAAATGCCAAACTGTCTTCCATAGCAGCTGTAACATTTTACATTCATACCACCAATGCATGAGAATTCCAACCTCTGCACATCCTTGTCAATACCTGCTATTGTCCCTTTTTGGGTTTTTTTTTTTTTTTTTTTTTTACAGCCATCCTCGTGGGTATGAAGTAGTATCTCACTGTGCTTTTGGTTTGCATTTACCTAATTTCTCTGGTTACATTTTATTTTATGTGATATATATTTCTCTAATTCACTGACAGCAAACTTTTTCTGTAAAGGGCCAAATGGTAAATATGTTATGCTTCATGAGCCATATATAGTCTATGTTGCATATTATTCTTTGTTTTTTTGTTTTTTAAAAGAACAACCCTTTAAAAAGCAAAAGCCAGTCTTAGCTTCAGGGCTATACAACACTAGCCTTCAACAATACTTTGGTGACCTCTCCTCTAACTGTTTCATAAGTAGCCTTGTTTTCTTATCAAAGTCAACTCTGTTGAAAGCAAGGTAATACCGTTTTGTATTCTGTCATAGAGATGTGCACAGGACCCATGAATGTAGTAACAGCAGAGGTTCTAAAAATATTTGACTTGAACTTCTTGCACAAAAAATGCCTCAATTTATGTATATGTATATAGATATGCATATGTGTATGTATCTGGCCACAGGCCTTACCCAATATAAAACATACAAGTTTTTAAATGGCTATTAAAAGTACAAAGTCAATTTTCTTTCTGAAATTGGGCAACCTGACTTAGAATATCATAAGAACCAGAGAAAGAACCTTTCATAATATCCATTGAATGAAAATTATATTTAGAATCAATTAACTTATTAAAATAACTTTCTAGCATCAGCTGTGTTTTGAGGACATACTTCTGAATTAAATATTTCTAAATCCCAAAGCTACAAGTAAGATTAAAACTACGGTAATACAATGTGGTTGAACTTGTTATCTGTTCCTCTTTCTTGATATACAACCAAAACAAAGACAGGAACACAGAGGATTTGGGGGGCAGTGAAACTACTCTTTATAAAACTATAATGCAGATACATGTCATAATACATTTGTCCAAACCCACACAATGACAACACCAGGAGTGAACCCTAATGTAAACTATGGACTCTGAGTGATAATAATGTGTCAATGTATGTACAACTGTAACAAATGTACCAATCTGGTGGAGAATCGGTAATAATGGAGGAGGCCACTATGCATGCATGTGTGGGGCTAGGCGGTATAAGGGCAACTGAACCTTCTGCTAAATTTTGTTGTGAACCTAAAACTGCTCTAAAAAAAATTACACCTATTAAAAAAAAACAAAACAAAACAGGTATATACTTCTGGCAAATGTGAAAAAGCCAGCAATTCCAACAATTTGGGTATTATATTCTGTAAATTCTAAGCAGATCATATAGAAGGAAGTGATTCCACATAGAAGCTCTTGGATGTATAAGAATGAAAACTAATCTAAGAGGTGGCAGACAAAAGTAGCTATTTATCTCTGGGCAAGTCACTGAACTGCTCAGATTTCTCACCTATAAAAAAGTAGGAGTGATACCATTGTGAAGATCAAATGAGAAAAAGTTTATAAAAGTTTGTAAAAAGCACTCTGCAAATAATATTACTCATGTATATTGCCAGAAGTCTAAACGAAAACAAAGTTAAAATAGTACACTATTTTAATAAGTACAAACAAAAAATTATTAAAATAAGTACACTATTAAAATAAGTATAAACAATAATTTTCCAGGTCTTCATAATTATAACAAGTATTTTTCCTAATAGTTCTAATGACATCAATGAACAGTATGGGAATTCTTTCTTAAGTCTTTCTAACAGAGGAATGGAAATCAGCACAAACTGGTCTCACATTCTGAATAGCATAAAGGTTAACCAAGTGCATAAAAGTATTCACACTGGTTCCCAGGTCTTAGGAACCTAAGACAACATTTATTCTTTTGCAACTTTAGCTTGTTCTAGCTAAAAGAAATAATGTATTAAATATTCTTTTAAATACAAAACTGCCTTCTAGAAATTCTATGGGAAGCAAATGGTAACCTCAAAAATCAAGTCAGAATCATCAGTAAGGTTTTGATCATCAACAGCAAAAGAAGGAAGGGATAAGAAAACAATGATAATACCTAATATTCTGTGCTAAGTAATTTATGTGGACCATAACATTTGATTTTCATGACCATAAAGAAGGGGTACTATTATTATCATTCATATTTTATAGCTAAAGAAAGGGAGGTTAAAAAAAGTACCTTACCAAAGGTCACGGTAATTTGTGGAGCTGGAAACAGAATTCAGGCAACAAAACCCAGTATTTACACTCTAAACCTAAACTCTATGTTGTCTTCTTTACATATTGGCTAAATTGTGTGTTTATCAGATTTCATTTTCTATAGTAAAAGCAAAACAAAAAAATTAAAAGGCAGAATTGCCAGATGTATGCTTTCATCTCATTTTCTATTCACATCCAAATACTGTGGAACTGATCAAAGCTTTAAAATACTTTTGACCATGAAAGTTAATGACCAGAAGAGCACACAACAGAATAAGGTGACAAATGAAGGACTGAAAATAACACTCTACATGTACTCACTCTGATAATCACTTCTATCTAATTTTTTAAAGTTCAAAAATAAGCCTTGTTTCAGTGAGTTTCTTTGCTCACAGTAGCTGAATTCTTTTAAGAAAGCTCAATCCAATGACTCTAAGTCTAATCATCGTAGTTGATAATGTGCTAGAGTATTTGCCGCAGAGTAGGAGTATGTTAAATACTTGAAATATTGTTTGTTGGCAGAAATAGAAGCAGGAAATATTTGTAATCATCCAGCTCTACCCACTTGCCATTGGCATAACCAGCTACCCCCACTTCCACTTTCCCTACTCCCATGATTACCTATGTATACATTCAATGCAAGGTCTGGTACATAGAGACTGCCTGTTTGCAGAAACCAATATATTATAACAGAGTCCTTGAAAATGTAACTCTGATCAAAGCTTTAAAATACTTTTAACCATGAAAATTACTTTGAGCATAACATTTCTGCTGGGAAAATTTTTTACCAGAAAGAATATTAATTCTGGAAAATATCTGTTTGATGAAAATATCTGCTCGATGACAGTATCTAACTGTATTTTTTAAAAGTTATATCTGAATGAATTGTACCTTCCTTTTATCTAAATAACACTGTATAGAGAAACAGAAAACAAAACCTTGCATTTGACATCAATATGTTGAAGGGGGAGTTACAAAGGGTCACAAATATGCAAACATTTAAGGATATTAAAAGAGCAGCAAAAAAAAATTAATAAAAAATAATTAAAATTATGAAAACAAAATGCAGGGGTATGAGACCAATCCTTAAACTTCCAAAAAAGAAGTATTCCCATATTATATAATTAAATTTCCATGCAACCACACACACAAAAATCACCTCAACTAAATAGTAATTATAGTTAAGCAGTGACTTTGTTATAATACACCAGAAAATATAATGATTATAGAGGAATTTCTAAATAGAATTAGTTCTAGATACCAACTATACCAGCTATTTTTATTGAAGAGTAGAATTCTCACTACAGTATGAACTTAAAAGACTTATGATGTCATCTACAACATTCACACACATCCACACTGATAAGGAGAAATTTCTCAGTATCTACACCTATCTTAATCCTTTGGCATATAGGAAAGTTACCAGAACAATAGCATATACAAACTGAAATTTGAAAAATGCTACATACAAATAAATGATGAAATGATCAGCTCTTAATGTTGTCCTTGAGTCTAATACTTTTCAACTCACATAATTCTCAAGATTCTTCAAAAATGAGTTACTACAATCTTTTGTTGTTAATGTATAACAATTTACCAATAGAAATAACTTCACAGTAATTGAAAGGTACCAATGAGTAAGATGTAAATATTAAAATTCTCTACAAGAGTATAAACAGCTTGCTTTGAGGCCTAGATTTGGATGCTTTGAGGCCTAGATTTGGATGAAGAATGTTAACTGGAAGAAAGTATTTACAGTCAAATAAAAAACCAGGAATTTCTGGTCAAGATGGCAGAACAGACAGTCCCCAGCATCACTCTCTCCCACAAATCAACCAATTTACAACTATAAAACAATGATGACAGCCAAGCTGGGGCTTACTAGAGCTCAGGGGAAGAGGAGGAAAGACCTATGGAGTACATGAAGGCAGGAGAAGCAACGATGAGAGAAAGAAAAAACCGCTCCCCATTTCGAATCCCAGCTACTTCCAGGCTGGAGCTGCTGAGTGCACAGAGCAGGAGCTGGCAAAAGCTGCAGCTGTGCCCTTTGGATGAAGGTGCTTGGAGGCAGCAGGGGGGAAGAGGGCCTTGGTGGCCCCCAGGCCCACAAGACCACTAACAGGGTTCCCGTTGACTCACACAGGAACAAGGAACCACAACAACTGAAAAAAAGGAGCCACTCAGAGGTCAGTAAGTCATTGCAAGGAACTGGAGCACGGCCTGTCCCAAGGGAGGTGTTTCGAGCACGGGCAGTGGGGGAGATGGGCCCAAGGGAGGAACACTGGGGCAAAGCAAGACAGCTGATCTGCCCCTCAATCAGCATAGGACCACTCAGAGGAGACTGGTCAGGAATACAGATTTGCATGGGTTGTAGTTTGATGAAAAGACTCAGGCCCAGACCAGAGTTTCTACACATCCCAGGTGCACCAGATCTCACTAGATCCGGAAGTACCCATAAGGTCAACCATTAAAACCTGAGCTGCACAAAAAGCCTTCCTTAGGGAATCAGCAGCAAAGCAGCAATTTAGCTCAATCACAGAGCTCAAGTACTGGTCCCCACAGGAAGTTTCCCCATTTTAGAAGTAAGCAAAAGACAACAAATTATTTCCAGTGAGAAGTTTAAGTGGTGGGAACAGCAAATAATCCAACATAGAACTGAAAAAAAAAAAACAAAATACCCACAACCAGAGACAAAGTTTCATATTAACTAGTAAAGGTTTCATTTCACCAAAGAACACCTATAACACCTAGAAGGACTGGAAGTCCCCTGGGCTACCAAGCCAGAAAGCGGGGAGGGCCAGGGGACTCAGCTATGCCTCCCAACACCCACAACCAGTCCTGAGGATGGGGGTTGAGGTCCTCAGCCACACACTCCCTGACACACGCAACCACCCCAGCAACAACCACCAAGCCGCCGCAGGAAGCACCCCAGGTTCTCCCAAGCCAGGGTGGTGGGGGGCCTCGGGACTCAGCCACACCCCCCTGATATCAGCACCCAGCCCAGCAATGACCAAGTCACCTCTGGAAGCCCCATGGTCTCCCCTGTGGGAATGAGAGGGGGTGCCACCAGCTTCAATCCAGCCCTTCCTCCTTCCTCCTTCTTCCATCCTATTTCCTTCCCCTTTCCCCTCTCCCTCTCCCTCCCAACTGCTCTGCAACATCACAGAATGTAAAACAATAATATTAATTAAAAAAAAAAATCAAAAACCACCAGAACACAGGAGACACCTTAAGCATTACTAAAAGCCTTGAGGTTCACAGTTCAAAGCAGGAAACTATAATTAAACATCTATGATTTAATGTTCTAGAAGCAATAATCTTTTTTTTAAAGTTTATTTATTTATTAATATTATATTTTTACATTCTATGATGTTGTGGAGCAGTTGGGGAGGGGTAGAGGGGAAGGGGGAATGAAATAGGGTGAGAGAAGGAGTAAGGAGGAGGGGTGGAGTTGAGGCCTGTGGTACCCCCCTCATTCCCGCAGGGCAGACCAGGGGGCTTCCAGCAGTGTCTTGGTCATTGCTGGGCTGGTTGCAGGAGTCGGGGAGGGGGAGGGCATGGCCAAGGCCCTCGGCCCCCCTCTACTCCAGCTTGGGAGAGCCTGAGGCATAGAAGCAATAATCTTAACATGCTATTAGATCTACAGCCCTGATTCTAACAATGCCTTATACTGACAAGAAGCAAATAATTGAAATATTAGCCCATATCATAGTCATACTGAATACAGCAAACATTTCAAGACTTAGCTTATTATCTAGATTAATACAGAAAAAAACAATATTGTAATGGTCCCTAATACCACAAATATCTATTATGTTTATCTGCTAAAGATATGTAAGATACAAAGGAAAATATTACCAGTTACCCAAATTTAATAACAAAAACAATTATAATTCCTTAAATAGTATATACCACCCTCTCCCTATGAGTTCTAAACCATTTAGGTTAAGAGACTAGCTCCTCTTCCTACCAACCATGGATGTACTTTAGGAGGTACAAGAACCTCTTGAAACACTATATAAAACAAAACAAAAATAAACTTTTTAAAAGCATAGGTACGATTTTCTAGACAGGAAAAAGGGCCCAAAATTTGGTCTGAAATTTTAGATTGTCAAAGGGGTCGATGACTCCCCAAAAGGTTCATTAATCTAGAGGATAAGTCCCAAGCTTATTATCAGGGCTTGGAAAGTTCTACATAATAAGTCCTGATTCATGTCAGTTTTACCAGCTGTCCCTCTAAGTAGGCAAATATCAAGAGCTGGTAAAGTGGACACTGGTTATTTTTGCATGTCTACTATCGCTTCCTCCTTTGGGTAACAATATCTGGACTGTCTATTGGGAAACAATCCTTGTCTCCCTGAATGCAGTTTCGGTGAGAATGTCAATTAAAGTGTACCACCCTCTCCTCGGTAAGGGAATCATGTGACCCAAACTTAAGCTAGACCAATCAGGCTGAGTTTCCCAAGGAAGTTGAATCTTGAGTACAATGATGCAAGGAAGGCAAATGGTTAGAGCTGATTCATTATGACTGTGGTACACTAAACCCACTGTTCCCTGTTACCTAGGTCCCTATCCCTGCAAACTGTCCTGGTTCTTCTCAGGGATTTACCAAGGCCTAGTTGCTCACTTTTTACTTAAATTCAATTATCCAACATCCTTCAAATAAACATATTTTTTTCTGCTTAAATTAACCATTTTAGTCATTTGTTCATCCTTTTTTTGGACAGATATTTATTGAACTCTGTGATCATTAGTTTTATGTGTCAATTTGGCTAGGCTATAGTACCTAGTTATTCAAACAAATACAAATCTAAGTATTCCTGTGAATGTAATATGTAAATGTTGTTGACATCTACAATCAGTTATCCTCAATAAAAAGGTAGGCCTTGTCTAATCAGTTGAAAGGTCTTAAAAGCAAAACTGAGCTTTCCCTGAAGAAATTCTGCTGCAAGACTGTATTATCAGCTCTAGCTGGAGAGTTTGCCTCCTGCCGGCCTATCGTATAGATTCTGGATTTATCAGCCTCCACAATCGCATAAACCAATTCCTTGAAATAAATCTCTTTATATTGTGTGTGTGTGTGTGTGTGCGCGCACACACATGCTTGTCTGTCTTGCTAATTCTGTATCTGTTCCCTAATACAAATACCTACTAAATACTGGTGCTAAGGACAAGTACCAGTGAACAAGACAACACAGTGGTGTTTCTGTGCTTGCAACCAAAGAATCCTAAGAGTTATATATGTTATTATTTGAGGAGGGGAGAATCCACAAAAATTAACTGTTTTACATACGAAGGTACTGCAAAAAATTCATGGAAAGATTCATATTATCTTTTCTTTTTCCAAGAACTTTTTGAAGTACACTCATTTGTACTAATAAACAGTCTAAGTTTAAAGCTGTGAGCAGAATTCTTAAATTCTAAACCTGATAGCAAAAAAATTAACTTTCTAAATTTCTCTGAAGTACAGGAAAATTAAAGAATGACAGCATGCTTAAGAAAGAAAAGGTACTCAAAATAGCTGTCAGAATGTGCAGGTTCTGGGCCGGCCCGGTGGCGCACTGGAGAGTGCGCCGCTTGGGAGTGTGGTGGCGCTCCCGCCGAGGGTTCGGATCCCATGTGGAGACCGGTTCCCGCTCACTGGCTGAGCGCGGTGAGGGCGCAACACTGAGGGTTGCGATCCCGTTACCGGTCAGTAAAAAAGACAAAAAGGTAAAAAAAAAAAAAGAATGTGCAGGTTACTTTACTCGAGGAGTCAGCAAACTATGACTCATAGGCCGAATCCAGTCCACTTCATGTTTCTGTGTGGCCTGTGAACTAAGACTGATTTTTACATTCTTAAACGCTGTTTTAAATAAAAGAAAAAGAAAAAAGAAAAATAATACCTTTGACATGTAAACGTTATATGAAATTCAAATTTCAGTGCCCATAATTAAAGTGGACATAATCACACTTATTTGTTTACACATGGTCTATGGCCACTTTTACCCTACACCAGCAGAACTGAGTAGCTGCAACAGAGATCACGTGACCCTAAAAACCTAAAATATTTATTACCTGATCCCTTACAAAAAAAGCTTGCTAATCCTTGCTCTAGTTTATCAGAGGAAACATTACTTAACCTCAGGAGAAATGGGCAAGAAAAGGGTAAAAAATGTTTAAAAAGGAGGATAGAAGAATAAATTAATCATAACTATTATTCATTGCATACTTACCATGTACAAAATACTTTTTAAGCACTTGACATGTATTAATACTTTTAATCCTTACAACAGACCTATGAGGCGGGGACGACTATCCGCATTTGAGGCAGAGAGGCAAAAACTAACTTATCTAAGCTTAAGAAACATAAATTATAGAACCAGGATTACAATCCAGGCAGTTTGGCTTTAGCATCTATGCAGTTAAACACCATGCCATACTACCTTATCAGTCATTTTATTGTCTTTTTTTTTTTTTTTTTTAAAGATGACCAGTGAAGGGATCTTAACCCTCGACTTGGTGTTATCGACACCACACTCTCCCAAGTGAGCTAACCAGCCATCTCTATATAGGGATCCGAACCTGCAGCCTTGGTGTTATCAGCACCACACTCTCTCAAGTGAGCCACCGGCCAGCCCGATTTTATTGTCTTTCTAATCTGCACTGCACAAATGATGTTGATCTTCCTTAGAATTAAAGTATTACACATTCTGTGGATGAACCAATACTGGAATAAATTAGGAAGTTTGCAATAGTCCATTTCTTAGAGAACAAGGGGTTACAAAGACCTATGCCTACAAACACACACACACATACACACAATCTTCAAAAATTTCATGAAAAGATTCATATTATCTTATAATTCCACTTTTCCACAAACTTTTCACAGACTTTTTGAAGACTACTTGTGTGTGTGTATATGAATCTTCCTAAAAAGGCAGGAAAACTGGAGAAGATGGCTCCTTGTAATCAAACATTGCCATCCTCCCAGACCATACTTGAACTCAGAAGCTCAGGCAAGCTTTTATATGCAGTCTAAGATGAAGCATGTTCTCCTCTCACGGGCCTTGCCTCATTATGACCAAATAAATAAGAATCTCCAGATGGTGGAGCCAGATTGTGGATACTTCTCAAAGTTCCCCAGTTAGAGCTAAGGTGCAGCCAAACCAGAATTGAGACCCACCATATTATACTTCTCTCTGTTCAAGGAGAATAGTAATTAAACAAAAAGAATAGGAGTGAGGGGAGGAGCAAGGGTGGAGGTGGGGGAAACTTGACAAAACTTGTCTTAGAAAAAAATCTTTTTTTTTTTGGTGGTTGGCCAGTACAGGCACACGAACCTTGACCTTGGTGCTATCAGCACCTCACTTTCGCAAGTAAGCTAACCGGTCAGCCCTTGAAAAGTAAAATTTTTATTTACTAGCATGCTAATATAGAACATTTCTATTTTCCATGTCTTACCTCTACATTTGAACACAAAAATTTTTTTTTTTTTTTTTTTTTTTTTTTTTTTTTTTTTTTTTTTTTCCCC
>NW_007726156.1:585056-585401 GCF_000696425.1 Galeopterus variegatus | reverse complement strand
CAACCCTCAGTGTTGCCCCCGTACCGGACCGGGGACCGGCAACGGGATTGCAACCCTCGGTGTTGCTCCCGCGCCTCGCTCAGCCAGTGAGCGGGGACCGGTCTGTATGTGGGATCCGAACCCTCGGGCGGGAGCACCGCCGCGCTTCCCAAGCGGCGCACCTATCCAGTGCGCCACCGGGCTGGCCCCACAAAAAATTTTTTTAAAGCAGGTGTGAACACTTACTGCCACCTGATCTTTGACAAAGGCACCAAGCCTATTCACTCCTCTTCAGCAAATGGTGCTGGGATAACTGGATATCCATATGCAGGAGAATGAAACTAGACCCATACCTCTCACCATATA
>NW_007726156.1:562343-583725 GCF_000696425.1 Galeopterus variegatus | reverse complement strand
AAGAAGATATAACAACCACAATTACTTGAAGTTGATAAGACAAGCAAACAGAAAGGACATTTTTGGGGGGGAGGGAGGAGAGGGAGGAGGAAGGGTGGTTTAGGTAAGGGGCAAAACTAATCAACCACAATGTATATTGACAAAATAAAATAAATAAATAAATAAATAAATAAATAAATCAAACATAAAGAACCTTATAATTAGTAGATCAAACTTAAAAAAAAAAAAAAAGCCGGTGTGAAAACAAAACTATTCCTCTATATGAATATATGTATGCTTTTACAGGAAATTTCTGTAACAATATGTAGCAAAGATAACCATTATTTTTGTCTTATTAGTATTCTCTTTTTGATCTGTATTTTTTGCATTAAGTTATTGTTCCTTTTATAATGTATTACTTAATAAAAATAATGGATTTTTTAAAAACTGTGTGACTAAAGGATGTTCAAGGACTACTTTAATAATACTTTAAATTGGAAAATAATTATAAAAACGGCTAGTAAAAATTATTTGTTGCTTCCCTGAAAAGTAGCTTACTTTTAGTCAGAACACAAAACATAAAAACAAAATCTCCCAACTTCTATGTGCAGTGAATATATATTCTGACAAACGTATTAAGAGAATCCTTGCCACCAGACAGCTATTACTAATTAAAATCTTACTGATACTAATTTATCACAATACTTAGTGAGGGGAAAATATTTTAAATAACTAGAAATAATAAAGAAGATAGTTTAAAAAGCTCATGGGAAAACAGGATTAAAAGATAATAGGACTCTTCCCATGAACTTTTTAAAGTACCTTCACATTTGAAGTTTTATAAAACACAAACGTCTATCACACATTCTAATTTTTGTAATAATTTGTAACAATCTCACATAACGCTTCATTAAAATTAAATATCCTCCTTATATATACTATTCATTTAAATGAATTTGAATTTTTTATATGGCTTCAGTCTTCAGAAAAAAAAATAAGTAGGCAATGGGATGGGTAAGGCTGTATCCAAGCAATCACATATGATTGGCCAAAGGTCTAAAGTCATAATGAGTTAACAATGCTCAAGCGTGGTTGTCATTTGTTTGAGGCTGTGATTCTTAGATAAAGGACCCAGCTTCATGTACATTCACAAAGCATTTAAGTGAAGTTTTGCACCACAGAATAAAATCTCCAACCAGATGTTAATTTTTATAAACATACCATGCAAAAAAATACCACTACCATGAGGGAACACAGTTGGCTTTTCACTTTGATAGATGAAGACTCATGACCCAAGCAAGCAAACCTCTCCATAGTGAGCCTAACCTAGATGTGGTGACAACACCAAGAGAGGCTAGTCTTAGAAAACAAATCTGTCTGAATTGTCTGGGTACTGAATACCATTTATTATATTTATTATGATTAGTCTTCACCCTGGTGGTGAACATAGTAATCTTGGGAAAGATTTTTCATTACAAAGGTAAACTAACTCTTCCAGAACACTAAGAACATCTGAAAATCTTACTTGACAGTGTATCCTAAAAAAGAAAGTTAACGCATAGAAAATATCATAATTACTTAGAGTACTGGAACCAACATTTGAAGATTTTAATAATGGTGTAAGAGGCCAAATTTAAAAGAGGAACAGCCTCAGAAAAAAAATAGTGCTTTTTTTAAAAACTAAAAACATTTCTACTTCAAACACCAAAGCATAATTCTTTTGCAACATTTACTGACTTCCTATAAAGAAACCTTCTTGAGCCCAGCAAAAATATTAATTAGGTTAAGATTCTATTCAAATTAGGTGCTGATTCACAAAAACATTACCTAACATAGCATCTATTCTGATACATTTTGAACTTTGTTAGACTCTACACCTCAGAAAAATGTACAAATAACTATGAAGATAATACATAATATGTAAGTAAGGCAACTCTATAAAAATAACCAGAAACAACATAGTATGAAATATCAGAAATGTAAAAGAGAATATATCTCCTTTAAAAAGAATAAAAGTTAGATAGCAGAGTGAGTAGAAGTTCAAAATACAAGGTGTCTTCAAAAAGTTCATGGAAATATTCGTATTATCTTCAAATTCTATTTTTCCATGACCTTTCTGAAGTACCCTTGTACTTCAATCAACAAATCAAAGATTAAAAGGCATATTTGACAGAAATGTGGTTCCAAGTATTCCCAGAAAGCTCACAGGCTCAACAGCTTGTTTGTTCACTGTACAGCTTAGAGGTGCTCTTATAGTTCTGAATTACTGCCAGGGACTAAAAGTTTCCTAAAATCTTTATTATTCTAGTCTAGGTAAAATATAAAATATAAAAACTTGTCCTAAAATAATAATAATAAAAATAAAACCTAGCCAAACTTAAACTGTAACGTGCAACCTGAAAACATACAGGCATACCTGCTTTTTAGAATATTTTATATTTCCAGATATAAAAGTACAATTCAATGAAACTATAGTAATTAAAATTTGGTACCAACACCAAAGTAGGCAAATAAAGGAATTAAAAAAAAAAAAGAAAGAAAGAGAACCCAAAAATGACCTGAGCATACAAAGTACTCCCAATTCTTAAATGACCCAGCAATTCTACCACAAATAGGAATTTATGATACAGAAATAAAAAAGGCAAACTAACATGTATACAAAAACAAAACAAAACAAAATAGAAAGCAAAAGATTTTTCAACAGAAGAATGGACAAATTACTGTACATCATACAGCAGAATATTGCTTAAAAGAATGAGACAGAATTATATATAGTGACATGAAAAGAGGACCAAAATATCTTAGGCAAAAGAGCAATTAGCTATAGTTAAGGTATAATCTATTCTTCTTTCTTAAAAGATAGATAGATAGATAGATAGATATACCTGTATAAAATTACAGTCACGTGTCGTTTAAAGACGGGGATACTTCTGAGAAATATCATCGTTAGGCACTTTCATCATTGTGCAAACATCATAGGGTTGTACTTACACAAAACTAGATGGTATAGCCTACTGCACACCTAGACTATATGGTATAGCCATTATAACCTTATGGGACCACTGTAGAATAGGCAGTCCATCTTTGAAAAGTTGTTAGGTAGCACATGACTGTATTTATGTTAGAATATACAAAGGAAAAGGCTGGACAAATATTTTAATAGTGGTTGTCTCTGGGGAAAGGGACTTTCACTTTCTAAGCTATACCTACCAAAAATATAAAAATGTACTGAATAAAATAATTCTACTTCTTGGGATTTATCCTAAGAAAATAAGGATGCATGAAAAAATTCAACTATAATGATATTCACAGAGGAGCTTTTATAATAAAAATCAGAAAATCACAGGGAATCATTTAAATAAAATAATGGTAAATTCACATAATGGAATGCTATGCATCTATATTATTTATACATTAGATATGATGCTATTAAAACATATTCATTTGTCATGAAAAATTCACAATATATTAAGAAGGGGAGTGTGAAATACTATATATGTGATTTTATTTTAGTTAAAGAAAAAACATATGTACTGAACACCACTGAGAAAGATGTACACCAAAATGTTAACAGGTTGGTAGGTAAAATAAAGGGTGATTTTTCCTTTAGCTTATTATAAGCATGCATTCTCAAGAAGGGCAATAATCGCCCTCAATGTGGTGAAAATTGGCTCTTGAGGGGCAAAAAAATAAATTTTACTTTTAGTGTATAAAGCACAGATAAGCATACAATACATAAACATACAGTTATATGTGTGGCATTAAAATGTCATGAGGGGAACAATTAGAAAAAAAATCTAAAAAGGTTTGTGGGGAGGGGTGGAAATGATAAAAGTTGAGAAAAATTGCCTCATTAATACTTTCTCATTTTTTCTACGATAAACTTAGTATTACTTGGATTTGATTTAAGTAATCTATCTACATTTAACTAATTAAAAAGGTAAAAGGAGGGGGCCGGCCTGGTAGCACACTGCTACAGTGCGCCGCTTGGGAGCGCGGTAGCGCTCCCGGCCGAGGGTTCGGATCCCACATACAGACCGATTCCCACTCACTGGCTGAGCGAGGTGCGGGTGCAACACCAAGGGTTGCGATCCCGTTGCCGGTCCCGGTCCGGTACAGGCGCGACACTGAGGGTTGCGATCCGTTGCCGGACACGAAAAAAGACAAAAAGGAAAAAAAAAAAAAGGTAAAAGGAGGGCCGGCCCGGTGGCGCACTGGAGAGTGCGCCGCTTGGGAGCATGGCGGCGCTTCCGCTGAGGGTTCGGATCCCATGTGGAGACCGGTTCCCGCTCACTGGCTGAGCGCAGTGCGGGCGCGACACCGAGGGTTGCAATCCCGTTGCCAGTCCCCGGTGTGGGCGCGACACCAAGGGTTGCGATCCCGTTACCGGTCAGTAAAAAAAAGACAAAAAGGAAAAAAAAAAAAAAAAGGTAAAAGGGCATACAGTGAAAAGTTCAAACATATCATTAATTTTCATTATTAAATATAAAATGTGCTCCTTTATTCCTAAGGCTTTAAAAATACAATATAAACCCTTTTTTTTTCCATTTTAAATATATGACACTAAAAATGAAAATATAGAGAAATAAATTTAAAAACGATTGCAACAGAATCACCTGGGGATCACCTGGAGGAGTAAAATACAGCTTCCCAGGTCCTACCAGACCTAATAAGATCAATACTTCTGTGGCTGGGTCTATGGAGTATGCATTTTAAGCTACTGAAGTGACTTTTATTAAATGAGGCACACTTACATTATCATACCACTCCATGGAAATATGTAATACAGAAAGATAAATATACTTTAATTTGGTCTAAGAAATTTTTAAAATTATGTATTGAAGTGATAAAAATAATGTAAGAATCTAGAAACTTAGGAATCCCCACTAAACTACTCCCTTTCCTTAAATAAACTTTAAAACTCAAATTTCTTCACAAACTATCAAACACACCCTATTATTCATTTTCTCTACTGGGAACAAGACATTGTGAAGATACAAAAGAAATAAGCAAGATTCATAAACTGCCTCTAAAATAAACTTACTTATTATTATAGTGTTGTAGAAAAGAGTTTACCTATATCTGCAAAAAACGGCATTAACCTCTGGCTGTTTCTGGGTACCATTATTCACAAAGAAACACAGTTTTTAATACTATGACGAAAATTAAAACAAGTAGAGAACAAAAGTCACTGTTGAGTAATAAAAACTGGGATGCTGTCAATTACACTCAATTCTCTAGTTAACAGACTTGTTTGGCACATCAGCCTTGAAATAAGCAGGATTCAAAATTTGCCTATTCCAGATTACAATTTCTCATGCTAAATACTTTAGGTCTAAAATGTTAAGCTATGAATGCCAAAGATGTATTCTTACATAAATAGTGAAATTACTTAAGTACATAGCTAACAGTCCCACTTAACTAGTGGAGAAAACAGAAGGTTAATCAAAATAGGAGATACAAAGTGTTAAGATTGTTCCAGTCCCTAGGGATCTTCTACTCCAGTTTCTTAGAATCATCAATGTCTACTTTTTGGTAATAATAACAATAGCAGCAATAATATTTAAGTACTTTTTGTATGCCAGGCAAACATTTAATCCTCAAATAATTCTAAAGTAGATACTGTTCTTTTTTCCATTTTACAGACAAGATAACAGAAATAAAGAGATTAAGAAAAGCTGGTAGTTTCTATAGTATATGCAAACTTTTGCCAAGTATTTTGCCTACTGACGATAATACATTACCAAATAACCAAGTATTCAAAGCATACGATTTATATGAATAAGTTTAAATCCTGTAATTAAACAGTTATTCATACAACAGCATATAAATGAATATAACTGAGGGAAACCAGAGTTAGAAGAATCAAAAGGTTTCCAAGGCATGGTATGAACAGTACAAAACTTTTCCCATTTCTCTTATTCTCTATACCCAGAAAACGGCACTCAATTTTGCTTCTGCTTTAAAGTAAAAATTTTTATCAAAACATATAATTCCATTTCAGAAATTCTATTTATTGATTTGTAAAGACTTTAACTCATTTTATCGCCATGAATCCTCCTCTTTAAAAGTTTCATTAAATTTAACTTCATACTCTATAATGAACTCATTTTAGAACTTCTATTTTCTGATTATAAAATATATGAGCAATGTATAAAGTTCATAAAACAAAAAGTTTAAAGAAAATAAAAATCACCTGTAATCCTACAATTTAGGTCCTTTTGGTTTGTTTCCTTTTAGCCTATATTCTACACATGAATAGACACTGTAAAAATAAGCACAGAAACCATACTATGTAAACACTGGTAATAGGCTTTTTTCTCTTACCAATAGAGCACTTTTTAAAGACAGTGCAGACAAATGCAATTTTGTGATTTTCTATAAAAGTCTTTGACTTATAGAACTAAAAAATAGTTTATTACACTGTGAAAATTAACCACAGGATGGGAAGGGATAGTCAGTATGTCATATAAAGAACAATCTTCTGTAAGTATTTGAATATATTCAAAACTCATATTTAAATTTTACTTTTTAAATAGGCATATTCTCTGCACCATTAAAAAACGTCACATGGGCTGGCCCGGTGGCGCACTGGATAAGTGCGCCGCTTGGGAAGCGCGGCGGCGCTCCCGCCCGAGGGTTCGGATCCCACATACAGACCGGTTCCCGCTCACTGGCTGAGCGAGGCGCGGGAGCAGCGCCAAGGGTTGCGATCCCGTTGCCGGTCCCCGGTCCGGTACGGGGGCAACACTGAGGGTTGCGATCCGTTGCCGGACACGGAAAAAGATAAAAGACAAAAAAAAAAAAAAAAGTCACATGACCTTCTTCAGTATGTCAACACACAAAGGACATTAAACACATGGTTATGGAGGTGTTATGGTTGCAAAAGATCAAAACTGTGACAATCCACCATAAGACACAAGCTCAGCCTAGCACATGTGAACCTAAGCAGAGCCAGCTAAGTAAACCACAAAGCAATAACTTTATATCTAAGGCCTACCTACTACTGTGTACATACACAATGTAAGCAGATGGCACTGAGTGGTGACACGATCTCAAGCTTGTTCTGTTGATGAGAGTAGTCGAAGTCTAAAGCATTATGGGAATAACAGGATGACTACATCATCTAAAACCCTCCTACCCATGGTTTCAACTGCAGATTTTGGTTGGTTCTTGAATTATAAGGCTGTCATATTCCAACGTAAAAATTACAACATTTGAGTAAGATACTAGTCATAAGTTACTAAACGTTTACTTAAAATTGAAAGGGATGTTTTACAGTTGAAATCTGTCCTAATGTAAAACTCAGTATTTAAATGGCACAGGAACTTTTTTTATTTTTACGTACTACAAGGGAATTTCAAAAAGTTCATGGAAAAACAGAATTAATAGATAATACCAATCTTTCCATGAACTTTATGTAGTACCCTCATATATGATTAATTTTGAGTTACAGAAGTCTCAGACTTCTTATCATTCGAATATAAAAGAAACCAATAAATAACCTAATATCTGAAAATCTAAATACAGAAATAAAAGTGGATCTGACTATTATAAGATTTGCCTTCCCAAATCACTTGCTCGACCATGGTTTTTCTTAAGTTAATCAGATATTGTTACATAAGTTTATAAAAGTTCAACCCACATCAATTTTTTCTTTTTTTTTCTTTTTTTTGGCAGCTGGCTGGTATGAGAACCCATCAATTTTTAAAGATACAAATCTATAGGGCAAATTGATACTTGTACTTCATATGCAAAACAATTTTCTGAAGCATGAAAACTTCATACCAGGGGGTTATGTATGTCATTACTAAACCAATAGTACTATTAAAATGGAGAACAGCAAGATACACCAGTAGAGCTGGCTGAAAGCTGTCACATAGAAATCTAGCAGAAAAATAGCCCCAACACTTTGAGGACAGCAAGAACCAAAATATCATAAAAAGTTATCTTTTATAGACCTGTCATTTTATAACTTTAGCCTCAGACAAATAGAAAAAATTTTAAAATATGTTTCTTCTTCACAAAAATAACCCTCTTCATTCTATCTACGTTTACTGTACTTCAACTCAAACCGAAAAGATCTCATACTTCATGAAGTAGTGATCACTTTACTGCCACAAATGGTAAGATTCATTTTATCCTCTCTGAAGGTTCCTATAGGCTGCAAATCTAATCCAACGTATTCTACCCCTTCGATACCCCTTCAACATTAATTTACCTCCTCATAGCTCTCATTTCATCAATTTCATTTCTCTTTTTTGTGAAAATAAATTTCTTTTACATAGTCTAGTACAGCAACTTCCATGTATCATCCATTCTCCTATGGTAAATCATGTATCAATATCCTTTCCCTTTTTCAACACTCCACTAACATAATTTCTTTCAATTTCTCAATCACCTTTATCTACTTTCATCCAAGTGTCCCCTACTATAAGATACTCATTAAAAAAAAAACTCTAAACAAATTTATGAAGACATTAATTTGAAGGATTAGAAACTTTATAAACATGGGGTTTAGAGATCTCATCCTCCTATTCTGCCTGAGTATAGACATCAGTTAAAAAAAAAACAAAAACAAACACCTCTCATTACATATATGAGGTCTTCAAAAAGTTCATGGAAAGATACATATTATCTTTCAATCTCATTTTTCCACAAACTTTTTGAGTACCCTCATATATACATATATATATATTTTTAAACCATACTAACCATCTAATGTCCCAGAATTATCAGTTCATATTTCTGAATATTCATGCACTTTGATATATTAATAGAAGACAGAAACAAACACATATCCCCTTACACAAACATACCACCACAATAGCCAGATATTAGGTAGACAACTAACTTTGGTTACATAAACATTTCAACTACTGTTATTCCATCACCTCATTTCAGAATATAGTAAATTTTTAAATGGTTAGAAAAATAATTAAGAGATAAAAACAGAACCAAAAGATGACACAGATTGTGAATATGAGTCGAAAGCAGATATTTTTAAGAAGATGAAAACTTTCCTGATTACTCAGTTAACAAAAACCTAAGAAAAAATTATACTTTCTAAGTGTCTGGTCTTTATTTCCTGCCTTAGGGTTTTTACTGGGTGACTTATTGTAAGCAATTTAAACCTCACTGGGGAGGGGTATCGCAGAGAAAAAAGGCAAGTGAAGTCAATTATTTCTCAAGAAATTTTCTAGACTCATCTAGGAGAAAAATGGTGTGATGAACTGAAGAAAAGATATAGGGTTAGAGGCAGTCTCATGCCAGCACTGATGTATTCACTCACTCATGTTTCCATGTAAGCAAGATATACATACTTACTGATCACCTATTTACTGCTTTGTACTGCAGATGTCCCTTCTGGAAGTTTACTACAGCATGATCCTCTATAATTAGAGCGGTGTAAATTTTCATAAATTATATAATTACTTTGAGTTTCATCACCTGTAAATATCGGACAATAACAATATCTACTTCATAGATTTCCTATGCAGATTCTCCATGGTACATATGTCTTTGAAAATTTTTGTCTATCAACTGAATTGACATTTTATTCATCAGATAAGTAAAGGCTAATCAGAACTATCAAACTGCCAAAGACTGAAAAACTAATGAAACTCAATGCTAAGTTCTTGAGGGGCAGGCATAATATTTTATTTCATTAACAACCTGCAAATCACCACAATGTATGATAATGATTTGTGGTAATTAGCTTCTAAGACTTGAGTCAATATAATTACTGGTCAAAGAAAAAGAGATACACAGTATTTTACCTGTGTAAATCTATTTCCATTAGACTTTTTGCAATACTAAAAATAATTCATTCCTATCTCAGCAGACCCCTGGGAAAAACACAACTTATACACCATAAGTTAGTAATTTTGTATGTCTAGAGAAACTACTTGGTTATCCTACAGATTTGTTTTAAGCCAGTATTATTAGTAACACCATCCTCAAATTCAAAAGTCACACATAACTACCCAAAAAGAGAGGTAATGATATCCAGTTTCTTCACTTTATATTTATAAAAACAAAATCTAAACCCTTCATGAAGGATCTATGTGATTTTTTTCCCCTACTGAACTCATCTACCAGTCTCTTCCCAGCTTTGTGATACCAAGGGCCTTCTTGTTATTTCTCAAACGTGACTACCCCTCCTTCCCACTTTAGGGCCTTTACACCAACTGGGTCCTCTGCCTGGTTTGCTCTTCCTACAGATCATTACATGTCTGTCATTTTGTCATTCAGGTCCCATATTAAATATCACCATCTTGTGGAGCTTTTCCTCAACCCTCAATCTAAGCCCTTACATCATTATCATTTCATCTTGCTATAGTTTCTTCATGGCATTTGGAACCTCTGAAATTGTCTTATTTACTTATTTGTTTACTGTTTCTCTCCACCACCACCAACCCCTCACTGGTTTAAATTGTTCCACAAGAGTACGTCTTATTCACTGGTAAATCTCTGGTTCCTAGAATAGTACCAGGCACCCAATAATCACTCAGTAAATATTTGTTGGATAACTAACCAAACTGTTTATTATTATTTTGGAGAATAACTCTGATTTCTTAGTCAAGAACTTAGATTTAACATTCAAAACTGCTGACTCAAAAGGAATAAGAAAAAAAAAAAAAAACCTCTTCTTTTAAGAAGAGAATAAGAAAAATATATACAATATTCTATTTAACCAGTTGGTTTCATTTTCTTTTATTTCAATCCTTCGAGATAGAAAGATATACAAGTCTATTCACGTTTCACACACTTTCACATGTCACCTCATGTAAAAAATGAATGAACTATCTTATAACAGTATACCATGAACTGTTAGCTGCTTAATCTAATAATTTATTTTTCCTGCCAAGATGAAAGCAGGTTTCTAAGAGTTTAAGACATACAGACAGGCCATTATAGTGACAGTGCCAGAATGGTCCCAATCAGGGAAGATCCTGTTCTCTCAGCTATAGTTTTGGAGGAGAGAAGGAGGAGAGAGAGATCAGTTCTAGGGGAATGATTATAGTTCTGATTTCTGTTGATAGGCAGAAATATCCTCAAACCTATTCAAAACATACTCAAATAGAATCTTTTAGCTTATGACATTAAAACACTGTTTTGAATATCTGAGGTCTCTCTAGTGAATGAAATATCATTCAATTGCCCAGATCTCAGTTTTTGCAGTTTCACATAAGAAAAACACAAAATTGGTAAAAAAGTAACACACACACACACACACACACACACACACAATTCCCAACACTATGTGTTACATTTGCTTATTAATTTAAAAATATTTTCAAAATATTTTCAAGGACACTTTTGGGGGAAGAGATTTAAATAAAAGTAACTAATAACAAAATAATAAAAAGGACTTTATTTCTGAATTTAGATATTTGAAAACTAAAAGAAACAATAAGAATTATGACAACTCACTGGTTTAAAAAAATGCAAACATCTTGGAAGTATCACAAGCCTGTATTTTTAAAAAATTGGGGGTTGCTTCTTTTCTCAACTCTCTAGCAGATAACTCACAGCTCATGGTTGTTTACTTATTGGCCAAAAAGAAATATTAATATCAATCTTCAGGCTAACTTGTTTATACATTATTCAACCAAATGAAAAGTACAAGTACAGCTAGAGTTAGATGCTAAAATGACTAAAAATGGCACATGCAAATTCATTTTATTTTATAATTAGGAAAATTAAGGGAGGAGTGAGAGAACTAATAGTAATACTAATAGTAGCATTTTTTCTTAAAGATCATACACTCAGTTTTCTACTTTTTGTCACTGCCTTCAACACTGTAAGATGTTTGGCAAACAAGAAGTCTATACTTCACTTTTCATCACTTCTGCTCACACAACTGATGTTTTTAAGTCCAATACCATTCACAAATGCTGCAAAAACCATATGCACAAGAATTTCACCTTATGGTGAAGAGTTTTAAGATAATACATCCAGGGACTGGCTGCTTAGTCTGTTAACGTGCCACCTTGCAACACCAAGGTCAAGGGGGTTCAGACTCCAATACAGGCCAGCCACCAAAAAAAAAAGAAAGAAAGAAAAACATATTACCTCCAGAAGTACAAAGTGTAGGAAGTGAAGATTCCAATTAACCAAGAACTCAAAATGTTAAATAAAATTCCTGTGCATAAGTTTTTTTTTTAAAAAAAGCATAAACATATGGTTTTCACTGATGAAATGACAGGAATCTTTTACCCTTCAATTTTTTTTTTAATGGCAATAACAACCAAAATGTATTGAGTCCTATCTTCTCTCAAAGGATGCCTAACTTCATGTGGTCTAGACCTTAACGTCAGACTGTTTCTCTTGAATATCATTGCCAAATTGGATACACAGATATTCACAATAGTGACTCCCAGCAACCCACCCCCAAACCTCTCTTGTTTTCCATTAAATCCTTGGATCTTGCCTTACCTGGCAGTCTCTCTGTCTTCAGTCTCTTCCTTCTTCAATTCAGTCTATACTCTATAACCAGATTCAACTTCCTTTTGATGATGTTCTTTTGATTTTCCTCACATCAAAACTTCTTGTACTCCAGAATAAAGTCTACACTTCTTAACCTAGCAATTCGATGACTTACAAAGTCTAGCCCCAATTAATCTGTATGGCCTTATCTCCTATTTCCTAACTATACAAAAGCCTAAGCTTCTGTCAAATCAATCTTCTATCCAACTTCTCCTGGACTTTCTATCTTGGCACATGCCACTACTAACACAAATGTCCACCACTCCCCTCCCACTGCTCACCAGGCCCATTTGCATCTCTGTATTCATTCAGGTAAACAAGGACACAAAAAAGAGATGTTTCCTGCCCTCCAGGAGACTAGCAGAAGAAATAAATTTAGCAAAAACAGCTAGTTTTATTACATATCTACTATGTGCCAAGCAATCTTATACATTATTTCTAATCCTCTTAACAACCCTATGAAGTAGGTATTATCGCTATTCTCCTTTTAAAGGTAAGAAAGCCAGGATTTAGAAACATCAAACCATATATTTAGTAAGTTGCCTCAAATCAGGTACTTAGTAATTGGCAAAACAAGGACTTGAACCCAGGCTGCCTAACTCCATAGTCACTGCTGTAAACGCTAACAATTTTTGTTTTTTTTAAGTCAGAACCATGTTACTACCTCCCTCATCTATCTGAAATGATTTAGTTTTACACAATACTTGTACTTATTACATACTATAAAACAAGCTTTCTCATGTTTGTCATTTTAGTAAGAAAAAGAACATTAAATTCTATTTCTCTCCCCTCCAAAAATGCTAAAATTGCAACTTCAATCAATGTCTTTTTTGTCACAAAAACTACTTTTATCTAAAATACTTTAAAGAAACTCATTCCGACCAACTTTTTGGAAGATAACTGCAAATTACTAGTCACACACTATGATGGTTTTACAGATTATTAGTAATATGAGGATTTTGCAATTACCACCCAAGAATATAACAGATATCTATCAAATTGGCAAAGATTGTAAAAACTGACCTACTCAATGCCATTGAAGGTGCAGTGAGACACACACTCTTATACACAGGGTAACCACCCTCTGATCCAGTTATCCCACTTCTGGGAATCTATCCTAAAGGAAGGAGAAAAAAAAACAAAACAAAACAGAGATGCAATCAAAGATAGTTGTACAAAAATGTTTGTTCCAGTGTTATTTAAAATAGTAATACTACAAAGAATTAACCTTAAAGTTCCACACTAGGAGACCCAACATCCCATTCGGGGAAGAAAAAGTAGGGTTGAAACAATATACATAAAGGTATAATTCCAATTTGTAAAAATAAAAAAACTGCACATGCAAGGAAAGAACTGGAAAAATGCACATTAAATGTTAGTATGTAGTAATTTTCTCTGGATGATGAGATCATGGGTGTGATTTTCAATTGCTTCTTTACATTTATGTTCCTTTTTCAAATTTGCCACAATGTAACATGAGTTACTTTAAACAGGAAAAAAAAATGTCTAAGCAGTTATAACCACTGAAAATGAATCTAAACAAGTGCACATTATCTGGTATAGGAACTACATTTCCAATGCAAAGAAAACATTAGACTTGTTTTGTTTCCAGCTTCTATTATGCTCACGTTTACTTTAAGATTGTGTAAAGGATATCATCCAAAACTCAGTAGTAGTTATGAAACTGCACAAGGCCTACTATCTAAAAGTCAGCCAACGCTCCAAAAGAAAGCACTACCGTTAAATGGACTATTTTACTCTGTATGTCCATTGAAAATGATAAATATCTGATTAATCCTAACTCAAAACATGCAAAATGAAAAAACCAGAAAAATTATTCACATTTTGCAAACTAACTATACTATTGTTGCCTTATAAGCACATCATAGTTAAGTCTGAAGGGGGAGGTACTTGAAAATAAAACTGGCAAGCTACCAACATTCACTAAAAAATGCACATTGATACATTTTGTCTATTCATACATTTCTGTCCTAGCAGATAGTTAACTTCAATGGCACAGGATGATTCTAATCAGTGTAAAAAAACATATTAACAAGCTGTTCTATGAAAAAACCTCTGACATTAAACACAAAATTAAAATTGTTAGCTGAACAAAGAAACAACTTCCCTACAATGTGCTGTGTATATATATACATTCATGTGTGCAGGTGGTATGTGTGTGTATATATACATGCATGTATGCATATATATATATAGAAAAGCAATTTACCAAAAAAAGTCTTGAACTGAAGTAAATAGGCAGTAGAGCAAACAATGCTTATTTTACCATATTTTTAATCTATCTATCTATCTATCTATCTATCTATCTATCTATCTATCTATCTTTATCTATCTATCTATCTATCTATCTATCTACCTACCTACCTACCTACCTACCTAATCTGGCAGCTGGTCAGTACAGGGATCAGAACCCTTGATAACCCTAGGTGTTATCAGCACCATGCTCTAAGTGATCTAACCGGCCAGCCCATTATTTTACTACATTTTAAACAACTGGGAAATTGATTTGCTCTAGGACTAAGAAGTTGTTAGAAAATAAAACTACACAAATAGCCATTAAACAACTAAGAGAGAATTTAAAATATTCACATTGACTTTACTTAGAAAATGAATATCATTCTACTTTTACTCTTACATGAAAATAGAACACTTATTTATAAAACATATGTCAGGCTCTGGCAAGCATAAAATAAATTACTGGACTATAATTTCCTTAAAGTAGAAACTACACCTTCACACCTCGGTGTCCATCAAAGAGCCTAATTTTGAGTTGCTCAAACATCTGTTCAATCACTGAATCTTAAATCTGTTGATAAAATTACACAACCTTTTCACAAGCATACAAAGAAATTTGAAGGGCAATTCCAAAGGCATCGATAGATTTGGGCTAGATTGTAAACTACATAGAATTCAAAGATTAGTATTAAATTTCAACTCCTACAATAATTAACTTAGTGGTTGTTTGCTTAATCTTCTATAATATAGCCAACTTGTCTAGGACAGAATGATCCTATTTTTAAGTGAATTTTAAAATATCACTGAAAATACAGTGAATGAATTTACTCTCCAGATTATACATCTGACAGACCTGAAATGTTCAGTCTGCAATAAGAGATTTCCTACTACTAATTTAAGAGCTGTACAAAATGCATTTGAGATTTTTCCAAACAATTGTATTCAGTTTTCTGTCTCTCTTTATATTTTTGTCTATGACAGCTTAATCACAGTCCTATCCTGAGCAAAATAATTTCTTATATCCATGCATTAAAAAAAAAAAAAAAAAAAAAAAAAAGTGAAAAACACAAAAATAAAAATTAAAAAATGAATGAGTCACATGCTATAGGTATAATATACCTGTTGAGTTCAAAGTAAGGCGTTTCAAGTTTTAATTACTCCAACAGTGTCTTTTATCTGTTATTTGTAGTTTAGCTTATTTCTATTTTTATAAATATGACCTAATTTAAATATATTCTGAAACTGCTCTGGTCTGAGCAGAGGTCAAGTGGAAGCTTGATCCCCAATGTGGCAGTGTTGAAAGGTGGGGGCCTTTGGGATGGGATTGTATCATGAATGTTAGGCCCTCATGAATGGATTAATCCATTTATAGATTAATGGGTTAATGGATGAGTGGTTTATCACAGGAGTGGCACTGGTGATAAGGAGAGCAAGTGAGCACCTTAACTCATGCTCAGCCCCTTTGCCATGTGATGCCTTGCCTTCACCATCTGATGCCCTGCTCTGTCTCAGAACTCATTTCTAAACATTGCCCAGTTTCAGGTATTCTGTTATAAGTCACAGAAAATGGACTAATACAGAAACAAAACATAGAACTACATATTTAATTTTAAACTTGATTAACATTAGCATTCCACACTTTGAACCACTCTCTATCAATGCGAACTAAATAGGATAGAGATGGAAAACAATGGGAAAACTGAAGTGATTTATAAAGAAATTTTTTTTCAAATTTATCTAACCTAAATAAGTCATTAGTGCTTTTAAAAAAGCCATTAACTTGTCTAATGACTGGTTTATTCCATATAACATATTTAATCCTCCATGTGTATAGCATATACTTCTGAAAATTGTATTAAAAGGATTATTTTTAGACCACTTATAAAAGCACACTATTTCCTGTTTCAACTCTACCTTAATAATCACACACAATTTCCTTTTTTATTGGTGCATGTGTGTTGTGCATGTTTGTACCTTCTACCTCGAAAAGGCCTAATTTCAAGCAGAAATGAGAGCATGGCACAGTTCTCTGTTAACTGCTTTGTTGATCAGAACACCACGATAATGGACAAAGCTAAGTTTATAGGTTTAATACTTATCTGGATCATTTAACTTTGAAACAAACTGCCTTCTTACCAGTCATCTCAAAACTGTGTGCCAAAGGGGTTGAGGGAGTATGCAAATCCATAACCACAATTACAAAAAATTCAAAGTATGACTAGACCAATATTGTCTTAGTATGAGGGTACTTCAAAAAGTTCATGTAAAGATTCACATTATCTTTTAATTATATTTTTCCACAAGCTTTTTGAAGTATCCTCCTATATGAAAGACTGAAAAGCACATTAAAAACTACTGCTTGTAATCCTCAAATTTCATGCACACAAAAAGAAAAAATGGATGCTTCATCTGTCTCAGTGACATATAAAAGCTTAAATATTTTTGTTTAATACTGATATTTTCCATAAGATGTGAGTGTGGCATTAAGTCATGCAGCAATTATGACTTCATAATGAGAAGAAAATACTTGGAAATATGCAATAATTCTTTTTACAACTGATTAGTTTAATTTGAAAAGGAACATTAGCAGGAAGTAAGTTTATGTTCACAATTTTAAATATACCACAATATTAAGATATAAATGCTTTATTTGACTTATTTTTATGGAACACCTAAAGTAAGGGAATATTAGAACCTGGAGCTTAGAGGTTATGTAAAGTTCAATGAACATGTACTGGGCCCTAGCACATACCAGGCACAGTGCTAGGTTCTTTCAAGTAACTCAGTTCAACTTGCTGTCTTTACAGATGTCAAAGCTCCCAGTTCATGCCAAATCAAACCATCTAGATTTCAGAACTGGAAATGCTGAGTAAAGCCCTCACGGTGGTATAATTTTCAATCAAAACAGACTGGTATCATCCTCCCCTCTATAAACTAAATAAATTTCAAAAATGCAATGTTGACCTTATTTAACAAAATAACAGTCTCTCTCTTTTGAATAACTCTATACAACAATTTAAAAATTCAACTGTGAGAGTCCTTAACTAAGTACTAATTACTAGTTGCATAATTTATTGCAAAGAACAAAATATGGGGCTGTGAAAGCTATAAGATTCTAAAAACATCATATAAAACAGAAAATAAACAAAGAATAGATACCATTAAAAATCCCTTTTTAAGAAAAAAAGAAAAGTAATTACCAATATGACAAATCGGATGCCTAACTGGAATTCCTATTTTGTATAAAAGATCATCAACCATACACTAACAAAGTTCATGGGTAACAGTTAACACTGGCAAAATCTGGAGTTATTTAACTATCAGATACAAATTATGACAGAAAGTAAAACTCCCTAAGAGCAGAGACCCTAATTCATTTCTGTATCCCCCCAAATTAGCATCTTTTGTTAAATGTTGAAGAGAGAGGTGAACTACCACATGGAACTCTAAATGTGAGCTATTGAAAAATTCAAATTAACAATCTACAACATCTCTTTTTATGACTAAAACTATTCTTAAGGGTTAAACAATAATACCTAACGCAAGTGACATTGCCATGAAACTTATGCTCAACTGTGGCTGTCAGACTAGTATAACCTACTCTCTAAAGGCCATTCGGATATACAACAGAAGACAAGTATATTCACATACTTTGAGCCAGTATAGTCCTTCTGGAAATAAATCCCAAGAAAATATTCCAAAAGAAAAAAATGGTGCATATGCAAGTGTTCATTTCATTGTTATTTTAATAGAGGAGGGAAGCTACCTATATGCAACAGCAGGAAGACCAACTATTTTGTCTGAAAAAGGTTAAAAATGAAGGTTATTAATCTCCTAATTAGTCTTCCTGCTTCCACTCTTGCCTCCCCACACCCCAAGTTGATTTCCACACAGCAGCCAGAATGATGCTCACAAACTTAAGAATAGGTCTCTCTCTTCTACTCAAAACCCTCCAGTGGTTTCCCATCTCATTCAAAGTAAAATCCAAAGTTCTTACCATGGCCTACAAGGCCTTATCGTGGGCCCCAGCTACTTCTCTAACTTCAAGCCCTCTCACTTTCTCTCTTGCTTACTGCCCTCCAACCACACTGGCCTCCTAGCTGTTCTCAAAAAGGGCAAGTACCCTCAGGGGTCTTTGCACTTGAAGTCCTCTCTGCCTGTAACCTTCTTCCCCAAGACAGCACACATCCCTCACTTCTTCAGTTCTCTGTTCCAGTCTCAGGTTTTCCCTGACTAATCTTCCCTGCCACTGTTTCTCTCTATCCCTTCACCGTACTTTACTTCTTCTGCATAGCTCTTATCACCTGACATATTCTATATTTATTTGATTATGGCCTGCCTCTCTTCATTAGAATATAAGCACTATGACAGCATGGACTTTGTTTTATAGAAGGCATTCAATAAGTATTTGAATTAATATTGAATGTTGATACAATAATTATTAAATACATGAAAAACCATGCATATGAACAAACTTGAAAGAGAATAGAAAAATGAAGTTTGATTTGTGAACATTTTTCAAGTGCTGATCATATTGCTAAAAAGTAGTTTGTACAATAAAAACCATATTCAGTCATGATTATGATTTTAAGCTGCCAAAGTAACTAGAACAATCTTCATATCCTTAGAAGCCATCAGTATATTAGTTTAAAATTGCTGGTAATAGTTTTTAATGAATACTTCCCCCATAAAATTGTAATAAGAATCACTCTTAAATCTTGTTTCCAAAGGCCCAAAGTTTAGTCTGCAAGTGTAGACAGTGTCATTTCTGAGAACACACAAAATGTGAACAAAGGCTTTTGAACAGTTTTAATATGGAAGTGAATACTACTCAGGGATTCCAGTTCACTTTTAACGAAGACAGGTGTCTGTGGGTGATTTCAGAGGGTCCTGAAACTGAATGCAAAATTTTGTGCATATATGCCTATAACTTTTTTTCTAGGGAGAGAGTCCATATATTTCATCTTTTTCTCAAAGGTGTCAGTGGCCTAGAAATGGTTAAGAATTACTATTTTTTATACCGGAAGTGAAATACAATATCCTAATAGAAAGTACCTCCAAAAGGACAGAAGATATAAAATACCTAGACACATCTTTGTAACCATTCAATTCACTCAGCTAATACTGAACATATTTGATCCTCAATACCTTAAACCTTAAGCATATCTGAAACAGAATATAATTCAAAATACCAAGGAAACAAGGCAAGATTCACTGAAACAGCACACTAAAAAAGAGCATCAAACAATATAAATGTAATTTCAAAACAGAAAGTGTTATAGGGGAAGCATAATAAAGACAGAAAGGAGTCTGGGGCCTAATTTAGTGCTTATTATGTCAAAATATGGTAGAAATCAATTACATCAAAAGAAAAGAAAAATTACACATAGGCATGCCCACCCCCACACATTCTAACAGGAAACCCAAAGAAAGTTTCCAAATCCTGTTTCCAGCAGCACCTCTTCTGACACTGCTCTTCAGCATGCTTTTGAAGGTAGGAGCCCTAAGTTAAATCTAAGAGCTGATATTTTACTCTTATTGTAATAAAAACAAAGAATCATCATCCGTCACCCAAGAAACAGAAAACAGTGGCTACCTGTAAGGCTGTAGCCCATTAACCTCCTGCCCTGTTATTCTATTTCATTTCTTACACCCTCCTTTCTTTAAAGCAGTGACAAAACGATTTTCCTCCCCAAAAGAAATACATTACTCCTCAATGCTAGTTCTTTTTCCAAGAGGTCAAAGGTCCCCTAAATTCTGGTTCTCAGCCCTTTGAGGATATCCCATTTTTTAAGCACAAGTATCTTCCTCTCATCTTCTCCCCATAGCAGTAAATTACACAATTCAGTTGAAGACACTATCCTTAACTTCCTGAGTGAGGGGGAAAGTGACACTCCTACCAGCCCTCATTTGAGGGCAGGCAAGAATCACACCGTGACCCCTTCCCTAACAAAATTCAGGGAAGAAGGAGAGACCCAAGAAAAGCAATGCTGAGAAGGCGAACACATGGCTTACTACGGAAGACATGAAGGAAAGAGGGCGGGAAAGGGGCTGGGAGGTGGAGTGAGATGTATAGACGTCAGCCCTATCCACTGGGAAATAAAGGAAGGAAAGGGAGACCCTGAACCCTGACAGAAGTGTACAAGGGGAGGGCACCACTCCAGTCTACCCGCACTTCTCTCTCTCAGAGGAGACAGAGGAAAAAAATTCACTCAGCACTCCAACCCCCTCCTCGCCAGCCCCCAAAGAGAGAGCTGGGGTGAAGGAAGCTTTGACCCTAGTCTGGGGAGACGTAAGAGAAGGAAAAGGACAGTGATGTCCGATCTTCGCCATCTCTCAGGCAGTGAGGGGCGAGGGCACTGTGTCCGGAGAGATGGCGAGGAAAACGGGCTTGTGCTATGACACCTCGGGGAGTTGGAGGGTGGGGGACACAATGTCCTCCTTCTCTCCCACACCCGGCCACGGCTCCTCCCGACCGCCTCCCGTAGGCCCAGCCACAGTGGACCGGCTCGGTCCGCGGGCGTGGTTGGCTCTGGCGGTGGCTGGGCCTCCCCGAGCCCCGGCCCCTCCCGCCGGCCAGGCCCCGGGGCCGCCGCCCCGGACACCAAGGGAACGCGGAGGAGGCAGGGGGAGCCAGGCGAATGACCGGCGGCTC
>NW_007726156.1:516470-562053 GCF_000696425.1 Galeopterus variegatus | reverse complement strand
TCCAGAACGCGCACGCAAGCAGCACGCAGGCCCCGCCCTCCTAGTTCCGCCCCGCCCCTCGGGGTCGGGGTGGGCTAGGTTTCGGCCCCGCCTTTCCCGCGGCGTTCCGGAGTCCGCTTTAAGGAGCCGCGCAGGAAGGGGTGGGAAGAGCCGAGGACTGCGGGGAAGGAATAGGGAGTTCGGGCTTTGTTGAAGGTGGGTAGTGGGTGGATAAGGCCAGAAATAAAATGGGGGGGGGGGCACAGATTCAGAAAGAATCCAGTTTGGAGGGACGCAACCATTCGATCAGTCCTAGTTGAGCACCTATTAGGTACCAGGCACTGTTTTACACGCAGGGGATAAACCCATATACAAATAACGGCCTTCGTGGAGCTTACGTTCTAATGGGGTGAGAGAGGGGAAACAACCAAGTGATAAAAATTGGAGGTAAAGTGGAGTGGGAAAAAATAAAGCAGAGTTTGGAGTGACTATAGCTGGTCACATAAGGCCTTTCACAAAAGACCTTTGAGCACTTAAACTCATGATATGAAGGTATGAGCCTAGCAAATACTGCGGGTGGGGAGGAACAACCTTTCCGGGTTGAGAGAAAATCAGCCATAGACCCAGAGGAGGGATGCGCCTGCCTGAGCTGAGTCAACAGGCCAGAGTAGTAGTAAGTGAGGCCCAGAGAGGTTGGGGGGAGGGTGAGCCAGTGAATGACTGCATCTGATTCACATTTTAAAAGTTAGTCTTGCTGATGTGTGTAAAATACACATTGAGGAAGAGCAAATGTCCACAAGGAAACCAGTAAGTAGGCTGTTCATGGTAGGTTGGACTAGAATGGCAGCAGCAGATGGGGTGAGAGGAAGTCTTTTTTATTTTATTTCTTGTTTTATTTATTTTTATTTTTTTTAGATACAGTTTGATTGGAATGGATTTGGATTTGAGACACAATGTGTGAAGGAACAAAAAGATCCTGAATGATAATTAAGTTCAGGGCCTGATGACTGGGTTAATGGTGGTGGATTTAATGATATGAAGACTTAAGAAGGAGCAAATGTGGGGGAAATCAAGAGTTCCGTTGTGCACGTTGTGTACGTTGTGTTTAAGGTGCCTGTTATATATCCAAGTGGAAATGTAGAGTAAACAATTGGATATATGAGTCTGGAGGTATAAATTTGGGATTCATTAGCATATAATGCTTTTTAAGCCTCGGGTCTATATAGAATGGTTTAGGGAGGAGGAGCAGCTGGAGAAGAGAATCACAAGGCACTCCAACACTTGGAAGTTAAGTAGGAAAGGAGAAGGAGCTACCAGTCAGGTAGAAGGAACACCAGGAGAGGGTGGAGTGTTGGAAGATAAGAGAATTGTTTCAGGAAGGAGGGAGTGATCATTCTTATCAGATACTGCTGAAATAAATAAGATGAGGACTGAGGATTTGAACCCTGGATATGGCCTGATGAAGGATGCTGATGACCTTGGTGAAAACAGTTTCCGTGGAGTCATAGGGGAGAAAGTCTGATTAGGGTGTGTTAAGAGAATGGGAGATGAGGGAGAGAAAACATTTATAGCAGGTCTAAACAGCTTTGCTGAAAGAGCAACTGAAGGCTGGCTGGTTAGCTCAGTAGGTTAGAGTGGTGTTACAACACTATGGTCAAAGGTTTGGATACCGATACTGGACAGCTGCCAAAAAAAAAAAAAAAAAAAAAAAAAAAAAAAAAAAAAAAAAAAAAAAAAAAAAAAAAAAAAAAAAAAAAAAAAAAAAAAAAAAAAAAAAAAAAAAAAAAAAAAAAAAAAAAAAAAAAAAAAAAAGAGCAACTAAGAAATGGGCAGTAGCCAGAGAGGTACTTGGGAGCAAGGGAGGGTATTTTAAGATGGCTGGTGCTTCCTCATGTTGGTATGCTGCAATGATATGTTAGAGAGGTAAAGTTGATAAGACAAGAGGAGACAACTGAAGGAAGATTTTCTTCAATTAGGTGAGAAGCAATGGGGCCTAGCACAGATATGAAGGGGTTGGCCTTGGAAAGGAGGAAGGACAATACATTTACAGACTATTTTTGGAGAGAAGGCAGAGTATATGGGTGTAGATGCAGGTAAATCAGGCAGTACATTTGGTGGTGACATGCTCAGGCCACTGCAGAGCAGAGGGGCAGGTGGGAGCTGAAATCGAGCCCTTGTTTTGCACACCAAGGCGCCACATCAGCCTGGAGAAGGGGGAACTTTTCTAATGGGTTTACCTGGAGTGGTGGTGCCTTTTGGCAGTACTACACACAGCACACACACACAGAGCACCTTTTCCCAATTTGTACTGGGTGCTATATGTGCTAGCTGCCTCACTGGGATTGATGAGGTAAGATCTAGTGTACATGCTTTCCTTTACTCTGTGCAAAGCTGGGAGTGGGGAGGGGCTGTCAGCTATTTAAGAAGATAGAGGAAGGTGAGAAATAATCCCCTTGAAGAGTGACCAGAGAATTGTAGTCTGGACAATGCTGAGGGCCCTTTATAGTTGGAGGACATACATTTAAAGTGAGACCACGCAGCAAGCTTGTGCACTTCCCCTCCATCCACATTCCATGCTTGGGGGTTGGAGGAAAGTTGGATTTGACCAGGGCTGGGTTTTGCTGATGAAAGTCAATGAGAGGGGGAGGGGTGTTATGCAAGAGAGTAATTATAGTGCCAGACCTTGAAATCTAAGCTGGGAGTGAAGAGAAGGCAAATAAAAAAGAGGCAGGGTCAATGGTTTGGTGGATCCAGTGGGAAGGAATAGTTCAGGAGGAAGCAATCAAATAAGTGGGGGCAAGGGGACTTTCCAAAGATCAAGCATGGGGAAGGGTGAGTGAGGTCGTTAGTGAAGAGGAAGTGCTCAGAATCTGTGAGAAAAAAGCATTCAGGCTGGCACCAAGGAGGTAAGGAAGAAGGAAAGCCCTTAGACTCCCGCCCTGGTCGCAGTCTATGTGAGCCCTATGTGAGGTTTGGGAGAGGCTGAGGAGCTGGATTGCCCACTTGTAATATTCAGGGAGCTGCACAAACTGAGGAGAAACTGAGCACAGGAGGGGATAAGCCAATTAGAAACTACTAGGGCTCCTTTACAAGCTTTGGGAGAGCCCGACTGGCACTTTGCTTTCCCTGCCTTTGCTTTCACTGTGGACACCTGAGCATTTGTGTAGACACTATCTCACCTGGTGTTTGGCAGAAACTAAAGGACATCTTTCTTCCTAAATCCAGCTCCTCTTCCTCCTGACTTCCCCTTTTCTGCTCATGACACTGCTTTTCTCAGTCACTCAGCTTCCAAACCTCCGTCTCCATTAATCTGTCTTCCTCATCCCTATGCTCAATTAGTCCCCAAAGTGTAGAGCTCTGCACTGTCCAACAGAACATTCTGCCATGATGGAAATGTTCTTTGTCTGCATAGTCCAATACAGAGTCACATGTGGCTACTGAACACCTGAAATGTGGCTGATGTGAGTGAGGAACTGAATTTTAAATCTTATTTCATTTTAACTAATTTAAATGTAGACTTAAATAGCCACACATTGGTAGGAGCTGCTATATTGGACCTCATGGGTATAGATACCTCCCATACATTGGCTCTTCCATCTGCCCCTCCTCTCTGTCTCCATTGCCACCACCCTAGGGCAGGCATTGATTACCTCTAGTCTAGACTTTTTCTGTACTCTCCTATTTGGTCTCCTGCTTAGTTGCTTTCCCTTCAATCCATCTTGTGTTTGTGCCAGAACCATCTTCATAAAGCAGTAGCTACATCATGACTCTGCCCTATTTTAAAAACTATCAGTAATTTCTCATCAAATTAAGTACAAACTACTCAATCTGGCACTTACCCAGTTATGTATCTCCATCCCACTTTTCCAACCTTACCTTTCACTACACCCTTACGTATATATTGAACTACTTTCTGTAATTCCTTCCGATCTTTTACTAAGGAACCAACCATTAAACTGTTTCTCTTCCTACAACAAATGCCTCCCATTCCATCTACCAGACTTAAAATCTGTTGAAATCTCTGAAGGCCTGTATCATATTGCAGCTCCTACCTGGAGCCTTTTCTGAAATTCCAGAGTTTCTGTTTGTACCTTACCCACGGCACTTATATGCTGCCTTGTAGTATATTTTTGTGTATTCATTCTATTTCCACTACTAAAAATCATGCCTTTCTTATAGGTGTGTTTTAATTATTGTATTGCCCCTTGCAGTGTCAGTCTTGCACCTTATGCAATGAGGTACTCTTCAAATAGCCCCTGAATGAGTTGTACACTTTCATGAAATGTGAAGAGCGTTCATGCCCCTGTCTGACTCTAATAGTAACATCATTAACCCTAAAGAGAGTGTCTTTATATCCTAGGAGAGATAGATATTCCTAACATGAAATTCAAGCTTTTGAAGAGAAACAGACTAGTTACATTTCTTTTCATTTTATTGTTGGCTGAGAATTTTTTCAAATGCTGCCCAGACTTAAGGTACTTTTACAACTCAGTTGTAGCTTGTAATCCTAGAAAGTGTGGGCATGCTTAGAACTGGCAGGACCAGCATAGCTACTTCTAGGATCAATTTATGGAAAAGGCCTTTAAGAAGCATTCAGATTGTTATACATATCAATAAAAAGAGGATCCTATCTAATAAATGTTTAATAGTTGTATTTTTAGAGCTTGAACTCTTAGAAATCTGTAACCCAAGAGCAGAATTACATATGCTATGCCCTGCAATTCCTAAGGTACTTTTCCTGTGGGTGTGGTGAATTTTAAGAATTTGAAGAGCAGGTATAACATTTTAAACAAAAAATGTACCTCACACATATACAACCATTTATTATGCACATTATGCAAATTTATTCAACAAACCTTAACTATGGCTTGCTACTTGCCAAACACTTATGTTTGTTGCTGAGGATACATAGACAGGAAAGATGTGGTCCCTATTCTCAAGAAGGACAATTGGTAAAAATATGACCTGTCATTGGTATGTCATTTTACAGTTTTCAAAATGATTCCACAGTGCCTAATTTACTCCTACCAACAACGTTAGTAAAGTAGGTATTATAAGCCTCATTTTGCAGAGGGGAAAACTTGTTCAGGGGGATGAAATGAACTACACAAAAGCATAGAGCTATTAATTGGCAAGGCCTCAAACTGGTACTCTCAAACAGATCTTTGGGTATCAAAACATTGGTTGAGTTAGAATTCAAGTACCTAACATCGGGGACTTGATCTGTTCTGTTCATTACTATTTTCTCAGGGCCTAGAAAAATACCAAAAAATAGTAGATTCTCAATAAATATTTCAGGAATATGTGTTTGCGTGTGTGTGTGTGTGTGTGTGTGTGTGTGTGTGTGTGTGTGTAGGGTGGGGGGGAGGGAGGGAGAAAGAGGCGGAGAATATAAACCGGCCATCTAATTCACTACTTATTTGTATATTTTAGTTAATTATGTACTGTGCTGATCATATCAATATTAGTGCTACTCAAAATATCGTCCACAGACTGGTGCTGGTCCACAAATTGTTTATTACAAATTGAACTTGAGGTAAATTCAGAAAATGAGAGTAAGCATTTACAATATCTTCTGGCAGCTTGACATTGCTATGATATTCAAGCAAATGTCAGTGGAATTGTCTAGTTGAACCAGAACATAGGCAAGTTTGGATGTTCAACTCATATGGTGTCTCACAATGTGTAAGCTGTATACTAGTCATACAGCATCTAATTTAATCCTACATTTTGGCCATTTACTACCCACCTTCTACTCCTCCTGGATAGTCTTTACTATTTAACAAAGAGAACACTTCATGCCTTTGAAGCAAAAGAGATGGCAATAGATTTGAATTTTTTTAAAAAACTGCTTCTTCACTACTGAAGCTCAAGCTCAAGCTATGATGTAGGGGCCTTGTTGTGCAGTAATTAAGTATATGGTCTCTGGAGTGAGACTACATAGGTTTAAATGCAAGTTCTGCCACTTGCCAACTATGTGACCTTGGGCAAATTGCTTAACCACTTGCAGTCTCTGTTTTTATCAGTAATATGCTACTAATAAAAATACAAAATTTCATACAGCTTTGGTAAAAACTAAGCAAGCTAATGTTGGCTGGCTGGTTGTTTCAGTTGGTTAGAGTGCTGCCTTGTAGCACCAAGTTCAGAGGTTCAGATCTCTGTACCAGCCACCTGCAAAAAAAAAAAAAAAAAAAAGAAAAGAAACAAGCTAATGAATGTAGAGTATTCTCCGCAGAGACTGACACATAATGACAAAATGTTGTTTTTATTTTATAAAAGAATTATCCTTATTTCCTTCTAGGTTTATAAAAATTCATGCTATTTGAAAGATTTTTTAAAAACTTGACAATGAGATGATTCTGTAAATAGCCAGGCTTATATAAACATTTGTTTTTTAGTTATCCAACTTATTAAAAGATAATAAAGATTGCCTAATTCCAAAGACCTTTATATTTGTTTTTTAATGCATTGTGTGATCTTGGGGACAATGCATTTGGCTTCTGGGTGGCCATTAAAAGCAGTTTCTTTTTCTTCAGCTCAGGTTATCTGGGTGGTAAAAGAAGGCAGCATGGCAGGTACATGCTGTGCATTACATGAAATCTATATTAGGGCAAAGAGTACACACAGATAATCAAGAGTTGTTTGCTTGGTGGTGTATATATTGCCTTTTTTTATGCAATAGAATTTATATTCAGGGTCCCTTTCTGCTAAGCTTTAGCTATTTCATTCTTTTCCATTTTCTCCTGTGAACATTGTCATCCAAGGAAGCAGCTACTCAACCATGCAGCATTGCAGCTCCTAGGATGTGTCAAGGTTTCCTGTGGCAAGGAAGTTGGATAATGATGAGTGCCAGGAAGGACACAGCTGGCCACTGAAGAGAGAGCCCAAAGTAGGCAGGAGGCCAGAATGTGCCAACATTAAGTGAAATCTTTTCTTATCAGAAGAGAAGAGCATGCACTTAGCTGCACTGTCAGGGAGAGGAATGTTACCAGACCAACTCAGCCTTCAATAAATGGTGGGAGAAGGAATTTGAAAGGTTTTTCTCTAGCTTTGTGGATGTGCATTAACATCATTTATTGTGTAACAAAACTCAAGTATATGTAAATGACAAATTCAACAACCGCAATATATGGATATCTGAACTTATAAAAGACCAATAATGTGGTTAGGGTTGCTAGATTTAGCAAATGAAAATAGAGAATGCTTGATTAAATTTGAATTTCAGATAAACAACAAACACGTTTTTAGTATAAAAATGTTCCATGCAGTATTTAGGATTTGTTTATCTGAAATTTAATGTAACTGGGTGTCCTGTATTTTATCTGTGTTACACATGTAAGCTCTGGAGTCACACTGTGTGAGTTTAAATTCTGATCCTGCCACGTATGAGCTGTGTGGCTTAGGGCAAATTACTTAAATTTCTGAGCCTCAGTTTCCCTATGTGTAAAATTAGGAAAACATTTACCTCATAGGGATGTGTGAAGATTAAATAGTAAATATAAAAATTTAGAATAGGGGCCGGCCATTAGCTCAGTTGAGCATGGTACTGATGACACCAAGGTCTAGGATTTGGTCCTTGTACTGGCCAGCCACCAAAAGAAAAATAATTTAGAATGGTAACTGACATGTAGTAAGTGCTCAAAAATATTAGCTACTTTTATAGGAAAGATAAATGGTTATTCACTAACCAAATTACTTTTTAAAAATCGAATTGTGGGGCCGGCCCGGTGGCGCACTGCTACAGTGCGCCGCTTGGGAGTGTGGAGGCGCTCCCGCCGAGGGTTCGGATCCCACATACGGACCGGTTCCCGCTCACTGGCTGAGCGAGGTGCGGGCACAGCGCCAAGGGCTGCAATCCCGTTGCCGGTCCCGGTCTGGTACGGGTGCGACACTGAGGGTTGCGATCCGTTGCCAGACACGAAAAAAGGAAAAAAAAAAAAAATCGAATTATGATTCCAAGTACCTTTCCAAAAATCTAAGTGGAGGGTTTTTTTCCCTATATCCATGGTATTTTCAATTTAATTTACAATGAACTGAATTAACAAGACTTGTAGACTCACTATGGCATAAAGGAACACACAACCAACATCTTAACATCATCAGGCTTCCTACTCCTTCCCTTGATGCCTAATACTCGAACCCAGTTTTGAAGATGTCCTCCTAAGTTCCAAATTTCCAATGAGAAATTTGGGTAAACTTTCACCTTTTTTTTTTTTAAAGATGACCGGTAAGGGGATCTTAACCCTTGACTTGGTGTTGTCAGCACCATGCTCACCCAGTGAGCTAACTAGCCATCCCTATGTAGGATCCGAACCCGTGGCCTTGGTGTTATCAGCACCACACTCTCCCGAGTGAGCCACGGGCCAGCCCTCACCAAATTTTAATTGAATGTTTACTAAATGAGTACAACGACAGCTCTAGGATAGGTTTTAGTTAGCACAAGTTTTTGTTACAGTGGTATTTGTTGTAATAGGATCTCTGTACTCTATAGATTGTTTAAGAACAACCAACTTGTATAAAAGTTTCAGTTTTTGCATGTAGAGTTCTATTAGCACAAAGTTTAAAATCAGACAAGAGGAAATGTAATGGAAAGACCAGTAGGGCTTGGAATCCAAAAATCTGATTCTCCCACTCAGCACAAGTCACTTAATACTTCTGAATATTTGCTTCTTCATTTATAAAATGAGAATATTAATACCTACCTAAAAGAGCAAAAATTAAGTTAAATGAGATAATATAAGGGACAAAGCAGCACGGGATACAAAGTAAGCACTCAATAAATGCTTGTTAATATGGATCTATTTATTCATGAGAAGGAAGACCCCACACCAGAGCAGCCTTACTGAAAGGTTAAAGCCTGGGGTTTATGCTACTTTATATGGCTGGGCTAAAACTCCTTACTCTGTCCATGTCTGCTTCCAGATGAGAACCAACAACTTCCAAACAATGATACAACCTAAGGGGAATTCAAGCAAGGACTCCATCTTCCCCATCTTCAGTGACTCGTGGTGGGGGTGGGGTGGGGGGGGAGTGCAAGAGGAGCAGTAATGGAATATCAGAAAGGCCAGAAAAGGGGTTGGAAATGCCCTTTTCCGATAGACAACTAGTTAAGCCAGATATCAAACTTTGTATATAAAAAATATTAGTTCAAGTCCAGAAAGTGAAAAACATATTTCCAGTAAATTTACAATGTTAATTTTGAGCTGAGGGAGCATATCCCAAATTCAAACCAGATTCAGAAATTATGACCACAGTTTTTCCAGAATTTCTACTGATTAGGCTTGTAGATTCACCAGAAGTAGAATGTATTAGGGGGCAAAATAAGAGAGAAAAGTAAACTTCATGAGAATACTTAAAGCGAGAGGTTGAAATTTCCTGTGTTACCATTTGCTGTTAGTAAATGAAACTCAAGCAAAGGAGTGTAGTATTTTCTAAGGAGGAGTGAGGGGGTGAATATAAGGGTTTTGCCAAGGGGATTACCAAGGCGTCAGTCATTTTTGGCTGGAATGGCATAAGCAGTGTGTAGTTTTTCAGGGCAGTACAGGGATGATGGCGAACTAGAGGAGTAGAGTTAGAGGTTGTAGAATGTGCTAGAAGACTACTTTGAAAGTCAACTAATCAACATTTGTATATTGAGTATCAACTATTTGCTCAGTAGCTTAGTACGTTCAGGAGGTACAACAACACATAAAGCAGAGCGCCAACACCAGGTCCGTCTAATGTAGGGGAAGTAACCTGTGAGCCAAGGTGGAGACAGAAGAGAGGGGTAGAAGAAAGGCTCTGGAACCAGAGGCTTAGGAAATTTTGAGTGACTAACATTTGAGAGAAAAAAAAGTAAGGGCTGAATTCTAAAACAGAGAATAGAAATAGAATTTGCTTAAAAAAATGATAAAGTGTCAGGTGTGCAGGGAACATGATTGAAGGCCGGCCTCCCTTGGGCTTTGGACTTGGTCAAGGGTAGAGGTGAAGCATTTCTCAAGTCCTTCCCTTGCCGCCTGCAACCAGGGTGCCTGGTATGAAGGGAAAAAAAGCCAGGGCATGTGCCTGTCTTGACAGACATCTGAATTGGATTACAGTCCTTCTGGGAGTTGGAGGGTTTCTCACCACCCCATCCCACTTCCTGAGTTGTAATTGCCAAACTGGACAAATTATCACAATTTCACCCTATGCAAGTACCTCACTAATGATCATTTGCTGACTTTAATGAGTTCCAGAGCTAATTTGTGATCTTACAGTCAGCTCAGGTTTACCACTGAAAAAAGCACTATAAGTCTAGTGCGGGAGGTTGGCTCAGCAGAACACAATAGTAAGAGATTGATTTGAAAATGAATTCAAATGAGTTTTTGTGGGCATTGTAAGTCCTTTTAGTATTCTAATACCCTTAAGCATGAAAATATTAGGTGTTGCATGTCCTGATAAGCTGGCTTATGTACAATACCTGTCTCGCAAGCTACACGAGTATCCTTTTGTTCTCTCTTCAAATTTCACAGCTTCCTCTACTCTGCCTAAAAAGGAAAACTCACATCTTTGAGCTGTTACAATAAAACTATTGGCAGCCTGTAAAGTAAGAACAGAGCCTTGCCTTAATTTATTGCACCACACAGATTTATTACACATGAGGGTAATAATAACAATACCATGACTGGCTGCCTGATAATCTCCCCCTTTGCTCCAGTAGGAGTGCGGGGGAGGTTACTGGGAGGGCTCTGCAAACTGCCTCCCTGTATGGTGCTAAGCACTGCTGGACACGCTCTTGGCTCAGCACCATGAGATGATGCGGTACTACCGGGCCATGCAGTGCCAAGATGCAGAGCTGATGAGGAGATGTAGTATTTGGACAGAAAACACTGGAAGCTATTTGCCAGATCTGTAAGAAGAATGTTTCCACAGCTGCTCACTGCCAAGGGAATAAGCATTCCCCAGCTACCTTCTCATAAAAGCTTCCTCAACCTGAAATATGATGAGAACTTAGTTTTAGAACCATAGAGTTGAGGGAGTCCTTTAGGGGCATTTTACCTGTCTTTAGGCAGCACCACACTGAAAAGAATCTGGAACCATAGAAGTTAAAACTATTCTGAGAGAGCTTCTGAAAAACAATTAACAAAATTCAGGCTTACAGACAATCACCCTTCCGGCCCGTGGTCTCCTTTGGAACCAGCCTCATTTCTGGGCTGCTTCTCTGTCCCTTCATCATGGCTTCCCAGTCCTGGGGTGCCTGATCAGTCTTGGCTGCTTCCAGGCACTTGGGCACTCAGCTTGCCCATGGTGATGACAGAGACATCCTCACAGAGGACAGCATCCATTAGAAGTGCCCTCCTGCTGCTCAGCTCTTTCTGGAAGCCTCTCATTAGAGTTTCTAATTTTTAAGATAATGAGAACTTAATGGGGTTTATTTTGATTTTTCTCTTACCAGCCAAGACATTTATATCCGAAGCCCTGCTGCCCCCCAGCTGCACTGCCTCAATAAATCGCATTCGGAGCAAGCAAAAGCTGTGGCCCAGGAGACTGCTGACATGACCTCAGAAAGACACAGTCCAATCCTATTGCCCAATTTACTTTTCTCTTAGGCCAAGACTTTGGCCTGTAACAGTGTTTGGATTTCTGGCCATGTTGGTGATCACTTTGGACCTTCCTTTCTACACTTAGCAGTTTCTAGAGGGGAACATCTTTAACAAACCATCAGTGAACTAATCAATGAGATAGGAGCATTTGAGGAGCTCAGGCTACTGCTGCTCCTTCCATACCATGCTGGATAAAAAATGGAGAGTTTAATCTGCCCATAATCAATCAACTGGTTGTACTTAAGACAGAGAGTTAACTCTCTAAGCACAGTACCAAGACTGAAATGATCGGAAAATTATGTATAATTAACCCCTCCAAGGAATCAAATGACCTCATAAATATTTTTTGAGACCATTAGGCCCTGGGGATCCAAAGAGATTGTCCCTATTCTGTACAAACCTTTGGTTTTCTTCCGAATAAACATACATAAGTTTGTTTTTGCATTAACAAGTGTCAGTCCGTGGGGTACATGGACTCTTGGGGATTTTTATCCTGCCAAAATGATTGACAAACCACAAAAATGTGAAAGCCACCATCCTTAGCAGACCAACTGTACCCAATACCTCACAGGGCAGGCTGAGTTTGGGTATCCCCTTTCTTAGCTGGCTGTTAGTTATTAGGAGAACTTAAGCAAATCCTGAATCTTGGAAACCACTTCAGTCCTATGGTCACTAATTGCTGGCTGGCAAGAAACCATGTCAGTCTTCTGTCTGAGTTCAATGGCGAATTATCACTACTAACTTTAACTTCTGGCAGCCAGTCTTTATCTCACAGCTGACCCCAAAGCCATTTAACAGTAGGGAGCCCAGAGTGGCAGAGTGGTGGCTGAGTACAGGTGCCCTCAGAGAGTAGACAGGCCCATGCTTCAAAGCACATTGCTGATCACTTTTGCTGGAGGTCCCAGGACTGTTTTAACTAAGCAATTGCTTTGAGGATAAATTTAGAAGAAAGGGAATTCACCCTCCAGCCATTTTGCAGGATGGTTGTCAATACTTTGGCCCAAAAGGAAGAACAAGGAAAAGAGCATCAAAGACATCAAATGAAAATGCAAGGTGGGACGTGGTTAGAAACTGCAGCATTGTAAACAAATCCAAACAAAAACTGTCAGCTCATTTTTACTTAATTATACTGATGGTGATAATGATTTTTTTTTTTTTTTTGGTGACTGGTCAGTAAGGGGATCTGAACCCTTGACCTTGGCATTATAACTACCTGTTCCTAACTGATTGAGCTAACCAGCCAGCCCATATTTTTATTTTTTAATGGAACTGAACAGTGGACATCCTGTCACTGGGAATTGATTTCTAGTACAACCAAAGTGTAATAGGGACTCCCTGGAAGAATTTGGATCAAAGCATGGCACTGAGGGGGAACACTGAGCAGGTGAGAACGAGGCAGAGGCTTTAGTCCTGCAAGAAACAGTCACCAGACCTCAAAGCACGCCTGGCTAACTGGCAGCAGTTAGGAGTGCATGCAGTGTGCAGAACTTGGAACGTCAGCCCTCCTGATGTTGACAGATAGGGCAGCTTCTCTGTGGAGCACTGCACAGGCTCATTTGCTTCCTTCATCAGTCTGTAGGTGCTGACTTTGCTGGCAGTCACCGCCACAGCCACAGGGCCCCTTCTCGCTTACCCACTTCCTCCCGTTCACGCTGCTCTTCTCTGAGAAGCCAAGGCCCACTGCTGCCTGCTTTGCATCTCTTATATCAGAGGTTTAGGAAGGCAGATTGCAGATGATCTTTGTAAACTTTTCCTTTGGTACTCTTGAGTTTGGGCAGAGAGGCAAAGAATAAGTGGCCTGGGAACAAATAAATGTCTACATTTCTAAAATGAGTCTGGAATGAAGCTCATCTAAAAATGAAGCTGAGGAAAAAGACAACCTTCATGGTTAAAGTTGAGCAGGACATCAGACAGGCTCAATCCTGAAAATTTTACTATGTTAAAAGAGAAGGAAGTAAAAAAAAAAAAAAAAGATCTAGGTAGTATCCCCTTAGTTGGCATGGTATGAAGAAGAACCTAAAAGATTTCCACACACACACACACACAAAAAAAATTTTAAAAAAAGAAGAAAAAGGGCTGACTGGTTAGCTCAGGTGGTTAGAGTGTGGTGCTGATAACACCAAGGTCGAGGATTCAATCCTTGTACTGGCCAGCCCAAAAAAAAAAAAAAAAAAGAAAAGAAAAGAAAAAAAAGATCAAAGGTGTTCGCTATTTTTATTATCACAGTCTTGAGCATTTCAATTGGGAGGAATGGGTTTTGTATTCCAGCTCAACTGTTAATACCCCAAACTTGGAAGGGGAGAGGAGAAAGTATTTTACAAAGGAAAAAATAAAGTAATTGTTACCTAAAATTTTCTTACTTAACAAAAATGAAAGTTCAATTTGTAAGCCAAAGGAACATTCTGTCAAATCCTAGCTGCACCCCAGAACACCCTACCAATTGCCTCAGCTCTGCCTAATTTTGGCACCTTTCAGAGTACGTGGTAAATACTAATTAATCTTCATAGCACTCTGAAGTTGGTAAGTCATTCAAACTTATGGTGATGACAGGTTGGGCAGTAGGTAGCTATTTTCGTTTATTGTCGTTGCCCTTCCCACATGCTGGGAAACTGAGGCATGGAAAGACAGAGGTAAGACATTGACTTCAAGCAAGGTTCTGGACCAAAGCCATGGTGTTCCAGGAACCAAACCTTGAGCACTCATGTCATCTCGGGGAAGTGGCTTTTTGATTCAGCAGTGGTACTTTCCAGTATCAGCACTTGTGTGTCAGCAACTAAGACTCCTGTCCCAGGGGCCCCAGGTCCTCAGCCTCTGCTTCATCTCAGGAAAGCACTCTGGCAGTTGGAGAGAAAGGGGTGGGCGGGGAAGTAGGTGGGGCCCTAGTGAGTTTGATGATTGGAATGGAAATGGAAGAGGGGAAGAATAAGGGTGATTGTGAGTTAATATAACGAGAAGTATTTGGGCTGGAGACTCAGCTTTGTCCTTATAACTCTGACAGGGAGCTGGCAGGATTTACCCCTCCTCCTCCCTTGATAGTGAAGCAACGCAGTGCCATGGCCAAGCCTGACCACATACTTCACTTGTCCTGCCCTCATGGGTACTGGATATGTCCCTTCAGTTTCACAAAGGGGGCATGTTGGGCTGGATTTTCTAAGGACCTTGTTTGTTTCCACCTTCAATAGAGATAAACAAGACACTTATTCCTAGGTTGATCCAGATGGTCTTAGAGTAGCCAAATAATTCAGTATCAGTTGGACTTACTCCTTTGTTAAGTACTAAATGAGAAAGAGGGACAAATGTTCACTAAAGTAGAGAAATTTAGACCAATAGGTGCTGGTTTCCTCCCATCTTCTTCATCTTCTCCTGCCTCATACAAGAGGGAGAAAATGAACTGTCTCACCATTTGATGAATGCTCCCTCCCCACAGAGTTGCAGGGGACAGGGAAAGAGGGAGAAGGAACTGACATTGATTGAGTGGCACCTCTATGCTGGTCACTTAATAGAAATAATTGAATTTAATCCTCCCTGACAAGACCCTACTCTGTAGGTATTATTATCCCCGTTTTGGGTTTGTTTGTTTTTTTTAAGACTAGTTGAGTGCAGTCGTGAGAAGGATGGAAAGAGTAGAAGGAGGAGTTTGATCTGTAACTGACTGTGAGCCATTGAGATAACTCACTACCTTTGGACCAGCCCATTATCCCCGCTTTAAAAGATAATTCTATTAGGCTCTTGCAATTAGGAAGTCAGAAAGCCAAAATTTAAAACCCAGGGCTTCCTGACTCCACAGCCCTCTTTCTTTTCTGTTATCATCTGAAGTGCCTGCTTTAATGATGACTGATTTGATTCTGAACTCAGCCTACAGGAGGAAAAGGACAACAGTTGGGTACTGTCTTCTTATTCAACATGGTTATCAGAAAGTCCTCAATGACAGGAGGGTCAGGATGTCAAAAGGTTGTTTCGAAACCCTGTGTGACTAAAGGAGCTGATCAATTGAATGAATACATTTCTTTCCAGGGTGTGGGATGCAGGTCTTGGCAAAGGGTGATGGACCTGTGGAGGGAGATACTCCATGACTTGTTTGTTGAACATTCTATTAGAGTTTACCCTGAACTGCTTGTCAGTAAATGTAGGGATGCCTTAAACTAGAGGGTCCTTTAAGATCATACTACTATTATCCTTGCCACAAAAATAATAGCCAAATTTATTGAGTGCTTATTATGTGCCAAGCACTGTTCTTTAAGCTTTACATGTATTATTTAACCAGCCAACAATACCATGAGAAAGATATTATTTTCTCCATCTACAGATGAAAGGCACAGAGAGGTTAAGAAACCTGCCCAAGTTTGCACAGGAAGGAAGTAGTAAAACTGGTATTTGAACTTCCAAACCTGGGTACTTAACAACTACACTTCCTGCTGCCTGTCATCAGGGAAGATTGTGCATAGATAGGAAGGGTCATTTCTGTACTTGGAGGTTGTTTCTGTACTTGGAGAAGGAGGTTCTTTTCTCATTTTCCATTTCTGGAGTAATAGTAAACTGCCACATAAAACACTAAGTCCCTTTACCCAAATACATGTTAATCTGCTAGATAAGTCTGCTCACTATAACTCCTTAGTCCTCCTTGGTCATTACATAGCTTTGTTCCCCTCCTTTCTTCTCCTCAGCTGGTCTTCAGCATTTTCCTCTTGTTGTGGGAGTGAGGGGAGATTGAAAACTACAATCTTCTTTCTCAGTAGTGGGTTCTTACCCTCTGTGTGGCCATTGTCCTGCACACACACTGGCATCAGAGGGTGGCTGAAATTCCACTCTTTGGATGCAAAAGTCATCCTAGGCCTCACCAAAGAGAGACAGGTGGTTTACCCATACTGAACATTGTGGTGGAGGTCAATGAACGTGTTCTTATATTGTCTAAATATGAGTGTGTGGACCTCACTGGGGAGAGACCAGGCCCTCAAAGAAAGGTCTTGGGGACCCCACCCTCTGCCATTGTGGAGAGGGGAGTGAGCGAGACTCTGGCGGCCTCTGCTTTTGATTTTGACTGCTGAAACTCACATCTGCCTACCCTTCAGGTGTAAACCAGGGTTGCAAAATTACTTACTCCACTCAGAGGTGTAAAGAAAATGTAGTTTCTTTTTTCTCTAAATCACTCTGATTTCCTATGAGCCCTCACCTGCTGGGTAACAAGAGGGAAAAAACTAATTTTAGCTCAATAGATTTTAAAACTCAGAATGATGCAATTATTTAAACAGTGTCTTCAGGCTTAACTCTGCATCTTTGGGATAAGGCACTGTCTTTCAGATTCCTCACTGCTTCTGCTTGCTTCTCCCTAAATGGCACCTATGGTTCTGAGACCAGTTTCCTGGCCCCCTCTCCCATTGCTTTGCCCTCTTGCACCTGGTGGTGTGGGGCCACTTACAAAGTAGTATCCTCACAAGGATTCCAAGGGGAATGGGAAAAGAGCACTCCTGACTGTGATGTTCTCTAGTTTATTTCATTCTTCAGGCAGAAACCTGCAGAGAGAGGCTACGAGAGGACTAGGGCCTCCCTGCCTGGGTGTGGCCGCCCCCTACATCTCCTTCTAGCCTGGGCTGGGAGAGAAGGCCTTACCCTCTACTACAAGCAAAAGAACTAAAGGAAACTCTAAAACCAGAGACCTGGTTCTTGAACTTTTTAGAGTGTTGACTATCCAGTTTGTTGTAAGTAACAGTCCTGACTTGTTGAGGCACTGAGCCTCCAGGCAAGCCCTCTGGGATGTGGGCTGAAAGAAGAGGGATTTAGAGAGGAATTGAAATACTGTGTTTCTGAATACTGTCTCCATTATATCACTAGGCTTGGGGTAGTTGAAGGGGGAGAGGGTGTAATAGAGTGTGCTTAAAAGCACTTCTCAAAGGAGAGGCAGGATAATATAGTGCTTAAATACATTGACTCTGGGTCCAGACTGGGCTCTGCTATTTCTTTGCGATTTGGACAACTTTACTTATATGTAAACTCAGTTTCTTCATCCTTCAAATGGCACAATAACAGTACCCACCTCATAGGGTGGTTACAAAGTTTAAATCTGTTAACACATATAAAGACTTTTGCCTATCTCACAGTAGGCACTCAACAAGTGTTAGCTATTTAGATTCCAAACATACATAACATTAGATTTCAAACCTTAGAAACTTCTTATGTATGGTATGGGAGAAGGAGCATGGATTTTCAAAATAGCCTAAGTTTTATAATCTTGAACAAGTTATATGGTGACTGCATTGTGAGCCTTGGTCTGAAAAACAAGGATAATAGGATAGTTGTGGGGATTAAAAGAAATAATGTATGTGAAACACTTAGCAAAGAGTGGCACCTAACTGAGCCTCGACCGATGTTTCTTCCTCTTTCTCCTTATGTCAGTAACATGGTATCTTATAATTTTTCACCATTATGTTCTCAACCGGGAATATTAAGCTTTTATAATCTCCAAACTGGCACAGTAGAGCTCAATAAAGATTCATTGACAGATTCAAAGGAGCCTCCAAACCTGGGGCTTGAGACCTAAAACTTCTCCCTTGTCGAGTGTCGCCAGTCAGGGGACCGTTTCTGCCCCTCCACCCACAACTTCAGATGTTCCAGGCGTCTATTTCTTCTCTTCTCTTTATTGAAATTACTCTGTGGTCCGCTGGAGGCATTTGTGTCTGCTTTACTCACATTGCTCAACCCACACTTGGAGAGAGATGTGTTTGCATAAATACTAGCAGATGAATTTTTTAAATATCACTTTTTCTCTCCTGGCACTCTGTGAGAAATGAGCAAATATAAACAGAGGAGTATCACACTAGAAATAAAGCAGATGGGCTTCTGCCGGGGATCTGACTTTCCTGCAGTTTACACATTTGGGAGATGTAGGATTATGACAAAATCCACTTGCAATGTTCATGCCTTTTATTTCTTGGGCACATTATTAATTGCTTAGAGACTAGGCTTAATGCACACTCTCAGCCCAAATTTTCCCTTTGGGAAACAAGCAGGATGCTGTAAACACTCTGTAGGAGGGATTGTCTCCCTAAGCCTAACGTAAATCCAATTTGATTGAAGAACCAGGGAGAAGATGAAAAAAGAGAAAGTTTATCTTTGCTCCAATCTATAAGGACAGGGGAAAAAAGGAAACTCTTCACTTCTCATTTCAGATGGCTTCATGTTTATGACCAAAAGTTTATTATGAATATTAAAAAATGGAAAATAATTGCACACACTCCTGTCCTATCTTGATATGGCTGCCTCAATTCGTACTAGACATCCTGAGGAACACATCTGTATGTAAGGAATTGAACATGAGCCATTCTTAACTCCAGCCCACAACTGTGGCCCAGATATTATTTTTATTCATTCATTCATTCAACAAACTCTTATTGAGCATCTGTGCTATAGACTGAATGTTTACATCCTCCCAGATTTATATTTTGAAACCTAATCCCCAGTGTGATGATATTTGGAGATGGGGCCTTTGGAAGGTGATTCGTTCATGAGGATGGAGCCCTTATGGATGGGATGAGTGTTCTTATAAAAGACCCCAGGGAGCTTCCTCACCCCTTCCACCATGTGAGGACGCAGTGAGAAGACTGCCATCTGTGAACCAGGAAGTGGGCCCTCACCAGACACCGAATCTCCCAGCGCCTTGGTATTGCACTTCCTAGCTTTCATAACTGTGAGAACTAAATTTCTGGTATTTATAAGCCACTCAGTCTAAGGCATTCTGTTATAGAAGCCTGAATGGACTAAGACAATCTATTATGGATCAAACACTGTACAAAGAGTGGAAAGATAGCAATGAAGAAGGTAGACATGGCCCCCAACATTACAAAACTCAAGTCTAGTGTGAAAACAGACAGTTATGTTATAATCTAATCATTCATTAACAAATACAGTAGAAACAATAGTTTCCATTTCCATCAACTATAGTATGTCCCAAGGACTTAACTTGGAGAAAATAGGAAGGAAAATCTGCCCTTTGGCCTCCTTGTTGTCAGAGCCTCTGTGGGGCCTTTAAGAACTCCATGGAGGGGTCCTCATCCATAGTTGACTTGGTTGATTCTTAGTCTTCATGGGTTGTCATTAGGTGTCCCTTAATGAAATGATATGAATGATTCCACCTGTCCATAATGGTGACTCCTGGATCTCAGAAGAAGCCCTACCTTTAGTCAAGTATTAACTCATTTTTTATTGCAAGCATATTTATCTATTAGGTTTAACAAGGGAGGCAGCACGATTTGGTGAAAAGACCACAAGCTTTGGAGTCATCATTGAGTTCTAATCTTGGCTCAACCATTTATTAGCCATGTCCCCCTGGGTGAGTTCTTTTATTTTTTCTCCTGTTTAATTGCCTCATATGCAAAATGGGGAAAAGAGCTCTTAACTCTGGATTGTTGAGATTCTTGAATGAAATAATCACTAAGGAGTACTTAGTGAGGAACACATTCTCCTCCACTATGCTTAGGAACTGTATTCCATATGACACAGGATTTGTCTTTGAAAGAAAGCAGCATTTGCATGAAACATTTAATGACAATCATACAACTGTGAGTTATTTGGCAAATGATAAATTATAGCCTTAGCTGACTGTATCCATCCTGACTAATGCCAACTCTATCTGCTTCTGCTGCTCTAACTTCAGCTAGAAACATACCCCTCAAGCAAGTAACCCAGACAGGAAAGCCCAAAAGAAAGCAGAATGTTCCAATGAGAAATTAGAATAAGAGACAGTATGACACTTTATGTTTAAAAATGAGATCCTAAACTTCGCCACATGTTGTCCTGTCCTTTGTTTTACTGTTCTTTTCACACATTGAAAATATTATCTCTTTTCTTCAGGAAGCTTGAAAATGTTGAGCTGGAGATGGGACTGTGGGTCACATTTGACAGAGAAATACACAGCTAAATGGCTGGTGACATTGCCAGAGGCAATTTCTATGTCCTTCAAGACCCCTGTACCAGAAACCCATGAGTCTTACAGATCAAGAGGGGCTAGATTCCCTCAAGGAGTCTGTACTAGCAGCATCCTCTAATTGTCCTGCAGATTCCTCCTGCAGCCTTCAGGTCACTGATCTGGATATTAGAAGGTTTCACCGCATGGCTGAGTGGTGAGTCTGATGCAATAAAATATCCAAGCTTCATACATTAATTAAATTGAGAGTTCTTCAAAAAGTTCATCGAAAGATTTGCATTATCTTTTAATTCTGTTTTTCCACCAACTTTTTGAAGTACCCTCATAAAGACTCACCATTTTAAAAGCTGGGAACAAATTTAATGTATAAAACATAGGGAGGTAATTAAATTAACTCTATGGATTATTAGGAAATCATTAATAATCATAGTTGCATAATATTCCATACAATAACAGGGAAAAACAGTAAGATATATTTAGCAAAAAAAGCAGTATACATGATTCTGTATACACAGAATAAGTGCAACTGTGTTAAAAGAATAAATCTATGCCTGTAAAAGGGCTGGAAAGAAACACTAAAATGTTGATATTTGAGGGTTGGAACTATGGCTAATTTTGTTTCTTTGTTTATACTTTTATTTTTATGACAAGCGTGTCTTGTTTATATAGTCTTAAAAGGCATTTTGAAACAAAGACTTCTGAGGCCAAGAATATGGACTTCCCTGGGATAATTTTCATAAATCATTTCCAAAGAAGATTTTCCGTGATTCACCGGTTACATCATCTGGGTGGAAGTTAAAAAGTGGTAGAACTTTTAAGGAACTTAATGGGATCAGAAAGTTCGTCTTTATCGAGTCCCGGGTCTGTCTTTCTTTATGGGGGCTATAGTTGTTTTCTTTCCAGCTGCCAAAGACATGCTAGCTTTAAGTCTTCCCACTTCTTCTTGAGATCAAGCTTTGCTCTTTCCAAGTCATGGCATCTGGTTTTATACTTATGCGGGATAGGGGTGGGAGAGCTGCAGGAGATAAAACCTAAGGCTGACACCAGCCCCCACTATAGGGGCAAGTGAAGCAGAAAGAGGCTTAAAAACTCAAATCAACTTATTTTGTTTTCTTTTGTTTTTAAGCTAGTCTCTGAACTTCCTGGTTTTGACTTAAAAGAGAACCAGATAGCTTGTGATCTAATCCTGTCATCCTCGTGATTTGAGATGGCCTATGTCAGGGGACATTTTATAATTTTTTTTCTTTTCAAAAGATTCTCCTGATGGTCATATCACTTTAATAGTCCTGGATGCATCTTAGCCCTTGTTCTTCACACATGTCATTTTTCTTTCTGGCCGCTTGCTGTGACAATCTAAAAGTCTTAAAGCAGGACTGTGGACTGGCCAGGCAGATCCCCATAAAATCAGACCATTAGGCATGCTCCAAGGGCTCAGCCCACTCCACTCCTTTTTCACTTAGAAAAGTATAAAAAAATAGAAGTCATGTCTTCAGCCACCAGGACAAATGCCCTGTGGCTTTTAAGCAAAGTTAGTCCCGATGGGGCAGCATCCCAGGATCTCTCAGTCGAACCAGCCTCTCAGTTGCTCTTCCTGGTCACCTCCAGTTTATGCTTCAAGACAAGGTTTTGGGAAAATGATGCATTCTAAACCCTACCCCCTAAAAGTATAAAGAAGTATGAAAAGTATAAAGAAGAAATTTAAAGTCTGCAGTGACTCTTGTCACCCAGATACCATAAAACCAGAAAGGGAAGGGCCCTGGAGCAATATCATTGCCAGTCCCTGATTAGCAGCTTTGCAACAACTTGAACAAAGAATTCCAAGCCCTAGGATTCAGAACTTGTAAACAGAAGAAGACAGCAGTTAGGTGACTTGTCCAGCTGCGTTTTACTAAACAGCCCAACATTAGCAGTTCCTGAGGGGCCTGGGCTTAGTTTGAGTCAGCCAGGGTGTGACAAGCCACAGCGCTGATCTCACCTTTGCAAGCAAGCCAAGCTCCCACCCCCTCCACCCACTCAGCTGCTGTCAGCCACCTCTGCCAACTTGTTCATTTTGTTTCTATTTTTCTCCCTCTCTCTTTCTCTTTGGGCTGCCACCTCCTCTGCTATTTACTCCCCAACACACCCACTGATCATCAGAGCTCTGCTTTGGATGTGTGGTGATTCATTTGCTACTTAGGTATTTTGAGTTCATTACTCTTCAGCCACTTTACTGAGAAGAGCCACACAGAGCCAAGACAGAGAAGAGATGAAATGGGGGCGTGCAGATGGGAGGGGGTGGGCAGAAATCCAAGAGCTGCCATGGAAAAGTTCATCGGAGGTGCTGTTGTCAAAACTGGGACTCAGAGAATAAGTCCATTCCAAAAGCAACAATGGGAAGGAAACAGTGCTTTGATTAAAACTTCATTGAGAGGCCTGGACACACACCCCAGCGTCCTCCCACAACAGAGATGGTGTGTTCAGGAATCTAGAATCATCATTGCTCTTTGAGAATATTTATGAGCAGCCACACCCAAGCTGTGTTGACCTGGCCAAAGCAAGGTGGAAGAGCGCAGTTATAGGACAGTCAAGCATGACCTGCAAGACACAATCCAAATCATTTGCCCTAAGCTTCTGTCTCCTACATGTGTCTTGGGCTCAACTATCTAGCTTTGTGGACAATATCTGGTGTGGAGTGGCTGCTGTCCTGAGTTGACAGACACTGCTTATGCTGCGAACAGTAGAAACCATGTGTGACAGGTCAGCCAGAAGATTTGTAAATATATATGTGTGAGAAGCTTCCAGAATGTTATTTTTTGGAAATTAATTTTCCTTAAAATGTTCTCTCCAAGAGTGTGCAGTAGATGATGCTTCTGCTTCCATTTGTAAGCCTGTCTTGTTCTAGTTCCAATCTCTTTAGAAAGAGTATTGAATTACTGTTTGTGACATATGCCATCCGTTTCCAGTTTGGGGCTTGCAAGATTAGCATGCCTGGAGTATTCATTCTTTTCTAGTTATGCATTCTTTAATCCTACAAATATTCCCTGAATGCCTAATGTTGGAGCCAACCCTCCAGGTCCAGAGCTGTGGCATGAGATAGAGCCAAACTTCTGACGAACAGTTCCAAAACAGGATTCTGAACTCTGAATTCCGAATTCTGACAGAAAGAAGCTGATGAGAACAATTCATAATAAATCTCATGATTATTGAGTCTGCGTTGTTAATTCTTTCTTATGCAGCATGGTATGTTCAAACGGTAGGGTGTACTCTACAGCTGCTTATGCAAATCATTGTGCTGGAAATAGTAAGAAATACGAAAAAAGCATATGAGAAGGACTGGCCGGTTAGCTCACCTGGGAGACTGTGGTGTTCATAACACCAAGGTCAAGGGGTCAGATCCCTGCCTCAGCCAATGCAAAAAAAAAAAAAAAGACTAATAAATCTATATACGTAGTGATTTTAAAAGGGAAAATAACTACATATATAACATTAAAAAAAAAATAAAAGAATGTTATAAGGCTGGCCAGTTAGCTCAGTTGGTTAGAGCACAGCCTTATAATACCAAAGTCATGGGTTTGAATCCCCATCCAGCTGCCAAAACAGCAACAGTAAACACCAAAACACACAAAAAAAGAATGTCATAAACTTCATGCAACTAAATTTGAAAGCTTATATGAAATGGCCAGTTCCCTAGAAAAAATGAAACTTACCAACACCGATTCAAGAAGAAATAGATCTAATTAGAGAGCTATGGCTATATTTAAAAAGTTGAATTGGTAGTTTCGGGCCGGCCTGGTGGCGCACTGCTACAGTGCGCCGCTTGGGAGCGCGGTAGCGCTCCCGCCGAGGGGTCGGATCCCACATACAGACCGGTTCCCGCTCACTGGCTGAGCGAGGTGCGGGCGCAACACTGAGGGTTGCGATCCCGTTGCCGGTCCTGGTCCGGTACGGGCGCGACACTGAGGGTTGCGATCCGTTGCCAGACACGAAAAAAAAAAAAAAAATGTACCTACAAAAACAAAACAAAACACACCAGGGTCAGAGGGGTTTATAAGCAAGTTCTGCCAAATACCTAAGAAAGAAGATAATCTTTATCTGTACAATCTATTCCAGAGAATAAAAAAAGAAAGAGTGACCACAACTTATTTTATTTTATTTTTTGACCACAACTTATTTTATGATGGCATAATTTTGATACCAAAATCAGACAAGGATAGATGGGAAAGGAAAATTATGGACCAATCTCTCATAAAAGTAGATATAAAAATCCTAAACAAAATAATAGAAAATTAAACCCAGCAATGCATTAGAATTAATATTTGTGATCTATTTGGGCTTATCCCAGAATACAATATTAAAACATTAGGAAATATGTTAATGTAATTTAGTACATTTATATATGGAAGGAGAAAAAAAGCGTATTATCATTTCAGTGGATGCAGAGAAAACATTTGATAAAATTTAATTAGTGGTAAACTTTAAAAAAAAATTCATTATAGAAAGAACTTCCTTAACTTAATAGAAAGGTATCCACTCAAAATTTAGAGCAAACGATGTACTTGTATTTAGCATACTTAATGGTTCAATGTTTGTTAGAAGCATTCCCTTAAAGTCAGGAATAAAACAAGGATATCTACCATCACTACTTCTATTAATAGTACTGAAGGCCCTAGCAAACAATCATAAGATTAAAAAAGAATTAAATGTATAAAGATTTGAAAGAAAGAAACAAACTATCATATTCACAATCAATGTGATAATCTGCATTAAAAATCCAAGACAATCTACAAACTATTAAAAAAGAGAACTCTTTCTTCAGCTAAGCTAAGCCAAAAAAAAAAAAAAAAAAAAAAGAGAGCTCAGCAAAATCCACAGAAACAAGATTAAAATGCACAAATCAGCTGTGTTCCAATATAGGAGAAACTCTAATAAAAAAAATGTTTCCCATGCAGCAAAAATAAAATCCTATAAGGATTAAATAGGAATAAATCTAACCAAAGATATATAAGACAATTGTGGAGAAAACTCTAAAACCACAGCAAAAGATTAAAAAAAAAAGAATACCTAACGACAACTGAGAGGTACTGTATTTTCTGAAAGGAAGACTCAATAAAAAAAAAAAAAAAAAAAAAAAAAAAAAAAGAGAGCTCAGCAAAATCCACAGAAACAAGATTAAAATGCACAAATCAGCTGTGTTCCAATATAGGAGAAACTCTAATAAAAAAAATGTTTCCCATGCAGCAAAAATAAAATCCTATAAGGATTAAATAGGAATAAATCTAACCAAAGATATATAAGACAATTGTGGAGAAAACTCTAAAACCACAGCAAAAGATTAAAAAAAAAAGAATACCTAACGACAACTGAGAGGTACTGTATTTTCTGAAAGGAAGACTCAATAAACCAGCCTAAATTCAGAAGGTAGACCAAAAGGTCATAAACAGGCAACATAGTTTTGAAGAAAAACAAGGCTGGGAGAACTTGTCCTACCTCGTATCAAGTTAGTATAAAACAATAACATTTAAGACAGTGTGAGCAGGGAGAGCCCAGAAACTGTCCCAAACACATATGGAGATTTACTCTATGACAAGTGGGTGATGTTGCAAATCAGTGAGGAAAGGCTAGGTTAGTCGGGCATGGTGCTAAGACAATTAGTTTTCACATAGAAAAACAAAGTAAAATTACACAGCTACCAAATACCATGTACAAAAATTAATTTTAGGTAGATTAGACTCCTAAATGTCAAAGACAAACTTTAAAATTTTAAGAAGAAAATATGAGAGAATATTTTTATGACTTTGTGAAATGATTTTTAAAATAAGACACAAAAAGCACATATCACAGAAGTTCAAATTGGTACACTTCATTACATTAAAATGAAAACTTCTTTACAACAAAACGATTCCAAGTGAGAATCAAGCTATCAGCTAGCAGTGAATGGTTACAATGGATAGAACCAAAATGATTGGCATTTTGAATAGAATATTCCCATAAATTATTGAGAACAAGACAACTCAACAGGAAAAACATGGGCAAAAATATGAATAAGTGTTTCACAAAGAGTAATACTTAAATTGGTGAGAAAAAAAAGAAAAAATGGGCAAGGGTATTAGCAATCAGATACATGCAAATAAAACAACCATGCATCATTTTATACCTATCAGATCAGTAAAACTAAGAAAAAATGGGGGCTGTCTTGTTAGCTCAGTTGGTTAGAGTGTGTTGCTGATAACACCAAGGTTCAGGGTTTGATCCCTGTACCAGCCAGTCGTCAAGGAAAAAAAAAAAAAAAAAGAAAGAAAAAACGTTTGAGTATTGGTAAGGATGTGGGAGCTCATAAGCATATTAATATTATTGGCATCCCCCCTCCAACACCACCACTAGAATGTAAATTCCATGAGAGCAAGGACTTCCTTTTACTCACAGGTGTAACCTCCAGTGCCTAGAATAATACCGAGGGAAGTGGGAGCAAAAACTGGTAAAGCTGAAGATCCAGATAATCTAATACTGCATTAATAAGAATGTGATTCACAGAAAAGCATTCTAGAAAAACTCTTTCACATGTGCACAAGAGATCATGTCCAAATATATTTATCAAATATGTTGTATCAAAACAGCAATAAACTGGAAGTAGAGGAGTAGATAGACTGTGGAATATTCATACAAAGGAGTAGTATATACCAGTTAAAATAAATGATTTAGAACTAAAGTCAATGTAAATAAAGTATTATATTATTCTCTGTACTTGAAATTTATTTGTTTGAGTTATATACTGTTTTTAAGAATCGAAAACATTTTTGATAAAGAACCTCAATATAAAACCAAATATCATTTATAGTAATATTTGCTGCACGAAAATTAAAAAATAAAACTGGATATGATAACAGTTACAAAATGATATGAGAGTCCTGAAAGAGGAGAAATTAATCGCTCCAAATGGAAGCAGAGAAATGCTCACGAATGAAGTTGCACTCAATATTTAAACAGGTGGAAATGGAGCAAAGAGATTCTCAGTGGAGGGAATTAAGAGCCAGGTAGAGGAAACAAAGCATTGGGAAAATGTGGAGTGTCTTTAGGGAGCATTTAGAAATTCAATTTCACTGGAATATAGATTGAGTGTAGAATAATGGTGAAATAGGTTGAGATAAAATCTCAGAGAAATTTAAATACCCAGTTAAGGTATTTGATGAGAACACCTAAACTACATAAGGTGTACGGTTAGGCCTGAATTTGTATTTTAAGTACTTTGGATGTACTTGAATTTATTTTATTGGGAGTTCAGATGAAGATATTTTCCTAATAAATTATTTTTTTACCTAAAAAATTAGAATATCATTAAGACATCACACATTAATAATAACTGTATTAACACTTGTATAAGAGTGTTAAAGAAAGATATAAGTAAAAGTAGATATCTAATTATAATAAAGTGCTCTTTTTGCAGTTCTTTCACTGTTATCACTACTTAGTTTGTACACAATTTTTACTTAGTCCTGAGTATAAAATAACTTTTTATTCACTCGGCCTTATTTTTAGACTGAAAATCTCAGTGATTCATTTATTCATTCATTTTATTCTACTAATATTTATAACATTGTCGACCAAATAATACAAAGTCCTTGCTTTCATGGAGCATATATTCTAGTACAAGATATACATGTAATTCAGTGATGATAATAGAGGTGAGAGGTATGTACAGCTTGTTCTTATAGAGCAGAGGAGAGGGACCTAATCAGGTTGGGAGAGTTAAGGAGATCTTCCTAGAGGAAAAGATGTTTGAGAAGGATGTTCAGCAGTGAGTTAGCTGGACCAGGGATGAGAAGGGAGGAGATTATCCCAAGAGGAGGATCATGTACATGTACTCAAGTATGATTAGAAAAACCGAGGTGTTAGGGGTACTTGGTGGAACAAAGGGCTAAAGATGTAGGCAGGGGCACATTTGGGTGACCTTGTGTGTTAATGTGTTTTAATTCTATCCTGAGAGCTACTGGGGAGTAATCGAAGTATTTTAAGCAGGGAAAGAACATGATCTGATTTGGTTTGCCTTTTAGAATGATTCTGGCAATAGTGTGGCACCAGGCAGCAGTGTGACAGGTAGATCTGCAGAAGTAATTAGCAGACCACTATGACGATCCAAGTGACAGATGGTAAGGGCCTCAGCTAAAGCAGATGCAGTGGAAATGGATTCCAGAGATGGTAGGAGACAGACTCTAGAAGCTTAAGTAACCAATTAGATGTGTGGGTGAGGGAGGAATGAGTCCAAGGGGATGGACACATTTCCAGCTCGACACCTGCATGAATGGTGATGCTGGTCACTGAGGCAGGAAGAGAAGCAGGTTTATGGGGGAAGATGATGAGTAATTTGAGACCTGTTATCACCAGTGTGGAGAGACGTTTCAATTGGATGTACAGATCTGAGGCTGTGAGTCACATGTTGAAGCTGAAGTAGTGTATTTGATTGAAAACCAGCAAAGAGAGCTAATGAGTAGACTGGGGAGAACAAAAGGCTGAAGACAAAGCCTTCTTCTGATCAAAGAATAAAACAGAGAAAGGCATGAAAAAGGAGGAGAGAATAGTATCACAAAAACCAAAGGAGAAGAAATGTCTCACAGTATCAAATACTGCGAGAAGTAAAGTGAGATCAGGATAAGCCATAGGGAGGTAGTGACCTTAGGGAACAATGTTATTGGCATGGTGAGCATGTTTGCCAGATTGCAGTAGATTTCCAAGTAAATGGGAGGTGAAAGTGGAGACTACAATAATAGGTAGACTTAATACACTTGGTTTTGAAGGAGAGATAAAGGGCTAGAACTAGAAAAGAAGAGCGAAATGGTGGAAGTTGTTTTTAAAGAGAATAGAGATGAGAACATTTACATGTAGTCAGGAGAGATCAAGTAAAGGAGAAGCTTGGAGTAAAGGAGAGAGAGAGATAATTAATAGAATAAGAGTTTCCTGATGTGTAGATAGAAACCAGATGGAGGGATTAGACTTGAACTGGAAAAGAAATTGTCCTGAGATGGGAGAGAAAAAGAAAAGAATAGAATTAGATGGTTGTTAGGTTCTGGTGAGGGAGCTCAAGGAGTTTAAACCGGATGGCTTTGATTTTCTCATAAAGTAGAAAGTAAGATGATTTGCTGAAAGTGAAGGTAAAAGTTTTGAGTATTTGAGGGAAAAAGGGAATGGATAGGACAGCTGTTGAGAATGGCAGAAAGAACAGGTTGGCAGCAGTCTGAGAACCACCTAAAGCTGGAGCAAACCAGTCTGTGTGATGGCCCGTAGCTGTCTGGGTGCAGAGTGCACAAGGCAGAAAGTCAATATGTAAGGATGGAAGGTCATAGAATGGTTGGAAAAAAGAGGACCGAGAGTGGGCTGCTGGAGAGGATAAGAAGGCAAGGCCACTGGTGTAGAGGAGTCAGGGGACCTTGTGTTGTTACATTGAGTCTCCTATGCAGACCTTGGAGTTACATGCTCTGATAAAGGCATAGGAAGTAGAACGGGGCTTGCAGTGGGGGAAAGAACGTGAACCAGATGCCAAAGTCCTAGGTAAAGTTTGGGAAACTCATGATTCCACCTGGTTCTGGTGATTCAAGACCTCAGGGCAGTTTGCCATCAAATAAGGAAATCTCTCAAAGAAGGCAGTGAGGTGCCTTTTCAGTATTCCCAATTAGCTACTAATTTGTTTGTTCCTTTATCTGTTCCTCCATACTTCCATTCAATCCTTCAATAACCTAAACATATTCACTGAGCATTTACTATGTGCCAGACTTCCATCACTGGAGGTAAACAAGACATCTCAATTCATCAGTTCTAAAACACACATTTATCCCCATCCCCCACCCATCATATTTTTAACGTCTGTGAAGTCAATTGGGACATTGCTTACACTGCTGTCAGTCAGACCGCAGGCATGATGCAGTTGTCATGGTCTGCCCAGGCTCAGACTTAGTCATAGCAGCTCATGTTGTCAGGACTTCAATTGAGTTAAATACACTGTTGGTAATAACATGTTGAGTTTAGTTGCTGTTTAAATTATAAAAAATTACACCATGATTTGGCATTGAAATGCAAAGTTACTGTACTTGCAGAAGGCATGAAAATAGAGAGGCATGAATCTGATATTAGTGAAGCAAATATTCATCATTGGAGAAATGATTGCAATTCCATACGTTTTTGCAAAAAAATAAGAACCAAGTATTTTACGGGACCTGAGAAAGAAACATACCCACAAACAGATAAAATCGTGTTATGTTTTGTTACTGAGATACAATTGCTTAAGATAAGCCAAGCAATGCAGTTGGAGGCAGGAGGAATTGTCCCGTATTTCAAAACATGAGAGATTGATGTGACTGATTCCTGGGTCACAAGGTTATAGTTAAGGCATCATGTCTTAGTTTAGTTGTGACAGGATTTTTTCTTTGTTAGTGGTGTGTAAAATAATGATTTGTCTTACAATTAAATGTCTTAGAATTGATGATATAGGAAAATTCATGTCCTAGAACTATCTAAACATTTTCTTTTAGAGGAACACAGAATGTCAGAACTATAAAGACAACTCCCTCCTTTAGCAAATGAGGAAACTGAGTCCCAAGGAGTGGGTAGCTGGCCCAAGATTACACCCCACAGCAGGTTAGAGGCAGAGGAAATTTATTTACTACAGAGGAAATTGTCTTGCCTTGAGGCAAAAGAAGCAAGAATAGATAAAAATTACATAATGACTTGATGACCCAGACCTCCATTATAAACCTTATGACTGTTTTTTTTTTTTTCCTTCTCCTATTGGAAAGGTGATAAACAGCTTTAGCAAATACTAATCTTTTTTTTTTTTTTCCTTTTTGTCTTTTTTACTGACCGGTAACGGGATCGCAACCCTCGGTGTCGCGCCCGCACCGCGCTCAGCCAGTGAGCGGGAACCGGTCTCCACATGGGAACCGAACCCTCGGCGGGAGCGCCGCCGCGCTCCCAAGCGGCGCGCTCTCCAGTGCGCCACCGGGCCGGCCCGCAAATACTAATCTTTGACAACACGCCTATTGTGCCCATCATCTATATCTAATCTCCTTAATCATCGACCGTGCTGGCTTTATAGTTTAAATGTTTCATAGAGTACACTCTCTCAGTGTCCCTTTTTATATTTTCCATGACATTTTAAAGACACATGAGACAATTTTAAAATAAATATAGATAGCAATTTATTATTTGATGCGATTTTTCAATATCTAAAAAACTAAGTTGTCTCACTGTTAGTCCTCCCCTGGAACTAGGATAGTTAAGGAAAGCAGGTATCCAAACTTAAAAGGGGAGGATCCAACCAAGAACAGAGGTGATATTCATCCTGTCCAATTGATGAAACCACCACAGAGTAATTAGAGACTGATAAATCTCTTCCTACCCCATTTCTTCTGGTACATGCTATCACAGAAGCAATCTCTTTGTGTACCATCCACGGCTCCTAATATTAGTGAGAAAATATAGAAGAGGATGTGAAAATAAGATAAAAGAAACTCAATTTTCTGGTTTGGTAGTGGAAAGCTGCAGACTTTTGTAGTGAGATTCTTATGGCCAGCAGTGGGAGTTCATCCTGTTAGGTTCAGTGTCTAACTGAATAAGGCACAAATTTGTGTGTGTGGTTTTTTTTTCTTGGTTATAACAGCTGCTACTTTTTCTAAATAATGGCATTCTGGTCACTAGCCACACCAGTCAGTTATGGATTATTCCCTATTTACAAAAGAATGACTCTAGAGGCATTAGAAGGATGCAAAAAGCACTATGAGAGACCCTATTCCTCCCTTTGGCTCCCATTATCTTTAAACATTTCCAATATAGGGAAATGCTGTTATCTGAATGTTGGTATTCCCTGCCTCCTCCCACTCCCCAATTCCTATGTTGGAACCTAACACTCAATGTGATACGGGTTGAGTATCCCTTATCTGAAACGCTTGAGATCACAAATATTCTGGATTTCAAGCTTTTTTTTGGATTTTGGAATATTTATATATACCTAATGAGATATCTTGGGATAGGACACAAGTCTAAACATGAAATGCGTTTATGTTTCATATACCCCTAATACACATAGGCCAAAGGTAATTTTATACAATATTTTAAATAATTTTGTTCATGAAACAAAGTTTGTGTACATTGAACCATCAGAAAGCAAAGGTGTTACTATCTTAGCCACTCAAGTGGACAATCTATGGCTGCTTGGCATCACCGTCTTTCCTGACACTGAATGTATATGCTATAATAAGCAATCATTTTCTTATACTTATTCACACATAAGTACTTAGTAAAAAATATGACATACCATTAATATGAGTGTACTTCAAAAAGTTCATAGAAAGTTCTATACTAACTTTTTTTTTTTTTAAACAAAGCTACTTGTAATACTTTGGGGTAAGCCCCACAGGAGTTAAAAACACTGGGAAGGAGTGGCCCAGGGGGAGAGAGGCTACATGAAGTAAAGGAAGCACATAAGGGATGCACTGCAGACTCGGGGCAAAGGGAATGCCATCGGTGCTGGCACCTGTGAGCACTACAGGAGGAAACGCGGGCCTGACAGGACTGGCTCTAGGCACACAGGCAAGGGCAATAGGGTCGGGCAGGAAGCCACAAAGCTACTTTAGGGGCTGTTTTCTGGCAGCTGGTCAGGAGGGGAATCCGAACCCATGACCGTGGTGTTATAAGGCTGAGCTCCCACCGACTGAGCTAACCGGCCAGCTTCGTTTGCCTTTTTCTGCTTTTGCTACATGATCTCCTAGTCCCTCTGCTTGCCGGTGGCAGCAGAAAGCCTGTCATCTCAACGCTTTCAGGTGGGCGAGCTCACGCTGGTGACACGGGGCCTGGCAATGTCAGGGGCTCCATCCTGCCTCTGTTGAGTCTGTTTAGTTCTGTCTGACGTTGCAGGCCCACATTACCTTTTAATTCTATTTTTCTATGAACTTTTAAAAGTGCCCTTGAGCATTGAAAAAGTAACATGTTCAGGGGAACTAGCAGCAAAATAGCATCACCAGAATACCTGTATCAGATGTTAAATAGCAACAAAAAACAATGGCAGGCTTTCAGGCTCCACCTGAGTTCAGGTGTGGAATTTTCTACCTGCAGTGTCACATTGTTGCTCAGAAAGTTTTTGGATTTTGGATATTTAGATTAGGGATGCTCAACCTACTGTACGAAGAGGTGAAGGCTTTGGGAAGTGAGTAAGTCATGATGGCTCCACCCTTATTGAATGAGATTTGTGCCCTTATGAAAAAGGCTCAGGGAGGTATCTCCCGTGACCCTTCTATGTTGTAATGAGCCATAGAAAGCATCATCTATGAAGAACAGAATTTCACCAGATGACAGGTCAGCTGTCGCCTTGATCTTGGACTTCCCAGTTTCCAAAACTGTGAATAGTAAGTTTCTGTTGTTTATAATAAATTACCCAGTCTGAGGTATTTTGCAAAAGCAGTCCCAATGGACTAAAACAGGGACATTTGGCCTTTTCTGATAGTAAAATTAATTCATGGTACATCTTGTTGTACATCTTTCCAATCATTTTTCTATGCATGATTTTTACAGTTAAAATATCATTTATATATTCAGTTGTGTATCTTGTTTTGCTTACTCAACATTACTGTGTAATCATTTTCTTATGTACTATGCTGTTCTTAAGCATAACTGTTAATAGCTGCATAAAATCTCACTGTTTAAAGTACCATTTTTTTTTACAATTTTTGTACCGTTTTTACCAATTTTTTTATCATTCTCTTGTGTTTGTAAATTTATATTTAATTTTAAAAGTTATTTTTTGCCTTTTTTATTCAGTATTTTTTCTATTCAGGTTTTTGCTATTGTAAATAATGCTATAATGAAGATCTTTGTGCATTAATTGTGTGTGTGTGTGTGTGTGTGTGTGTGTGTGTGAAGTGAGATTCACACAGAAATTTTGAATATGTGACTGGGTGTTTTTCCAATATACTGACATAGAAATTAGTAAATTAGTGGCTTGCAAGTGGTAAATTGTGCTTAAATTGTATTTAAAAAGAGGGATTTTTCTTTTTGTAAGCATGAACTCTTGCTTATCACCATCAGGGGTGGACTCCTTGTGCCAGAGAATAGTTGGGCATTTTCCAGCAGCCTAGTATATATGCTGTTATTTTGCTCTTTTCCAGGGCAGGAAAAGACATTGGAGTGGGGGAGAGCAGGAGAGTTTAGAGGTTCAGCGGTGATCTGTGCCTAGCAATCTTTGCTCTATGATCATGAAATACAGGAATCTCTGCAAAATGCTTTATGAAAATCATTCTGTCCTGCCTGAGCAGTGAAATGATACATTCTGTGAAGGTGAAGGGGCCTCCAGGCCTCCATGTGCCCTTCATGCTCTTGCAGTTATCACAGGACTGCGTGGTATAGGAGCCGGGAACCCAGAAAGCCAGGTTCAGGCCAGGAGACCAGGCTCTGGCCTGGGTGGGAGTAATAGCTTGGCACCCAGGAGCTTCAAAGGACAAACAATTTGATCTGAAAGCTATTAGATCATGCTTTCTAACACAGCTGTTAGAACACACACCCTGTAAACAGGAAATGCCTTAGGAAGTACAATTGAGTACTTCTTATTTTTATTTTTTAAGAAACTATTTAAAAACCTGAGCAGAGGGTGACATTTATCTGGCATTACAGTTAATAAGTTAGAGCTGCTTCCTGACAGTCCTGGTTTATGTTGTGGGCAATTGTGTGCCCACTATTGTTCAACAGGAGCTTAAATAGTCCCAAAGATAATCTATAAATCATACTGTCCTTTGAAAGAGTATCTTAGTCAAGGGAGTTGTAAGTTACATAGCTCATTTTTGCTGACATAGAAAAGATTTACTAAACTTTAAACCAATATTTAGACACCTCTGTGCTTGAAATATGAAAAATTTAGCACTGGGCAAAAGGAAAACCCTGTAAAACACAGGATAGGGAAGACTACAGTGGTTGAATAGCATCAGGAAAGGATAAACTTAAGGGCTGGGTTGGCTTGTTAGCTCCGTTGGTTAGAGAGCAGTGTTATAACACCAAGGTCAAGGGTTCAGATCCCCGTACTGACCAGCTACAAAAAAAAAAAAAAAAAAAAAAAAGAAAGAAAGAAAGAGAGTTTCTTAGCTGTGTGGTGGCTTTACCTCTTGTGGCTCAACCTGCTCCCTGCCCCTGCCATGTGTCATCTGTTTTAGCACATAGCTTCACAAATAGGCTGTTTCACACTGCAGGGCCTTTGCATGCACTGCACAACATCTGGAATGGTCCTATTCCTCCCTTTCCCCCTCTTTGGCAAATTCTGCTCACCCTTTAAGACTGAGATGCCACTACATTTGGTTATTGCATGAACACAGCATCGTAAAGACTGTAGAGTGAGACATAGCTGGGTTCAAATCTTGGTTCCATTTGTGACCAGATGGGTGATCTCAGACAAGTTAACTTGACACCTGTGAGTCTGGTTTCCCTTCAGTTAATAGAGCTAATACCTCATTCACTGAAGTGTGGTGAACATTAAGTCCCAAAACTGTATAAAGTGCTCGTGTTGTTACCAGGCACGGGTACAGCTGCCTGCCCACTTTCAAAAGCAAACCACTCAAAAATCAAATGTTGGTGAAAATGGAAGTCAGCTTTTATTCAGGAATACCACTGACCTATGGAGAGATATTAGGCTAACCGATTTCTCTGGAAAACCCAAAGGAGAATGGCCAGACTAAAGCCATCTCATAGACCCAGATTTACTGACGAGTTTGTAAAGAGGGGCTTGAGGAAATGGAACATGGGAAATAAAAAGCAGGAGGGAAGGCGCTCCATGCAAGTAGCCAGGTGCCAGATTTCCCCAAGGCTCCGTCTGGTTTCTGCTACCGTCCTAGCTGTTATCTGTGGTCCTGCTGGAGGGGTGGAATCAGCATAGCTTTACTGATGTTTTCCTTGGTTTCCCAGAGTCAGGATAATATCTGCAAGTCTTCAGCTCCAGGCTGACTGGTAAACAACTTTACATTCATGTAAATAATACCATCTTGCCGCATAACCAAGGTTCAATATATCAAATAACCATGGGAAAAGAGGGAACCCAGAGAAATGCATGCCAAGAAAAAAACTGTGTTCTTTTAAAATCTTTTAGAGCCCATTCGGTTTTAGATCCCGATATAGATTGAATTGTGTCCCCCAAGTTTTATATATTAGAAGCTTGATCCTCCCCTGTGACTGTTAAGAGTGTGGGAAATCCTATTATAGTAATCAAAAGGCAGGGCCTTGAAGAGGTGATTGGATTGTGAGGACTGTAACCTCATGAATGGATTGACCCATTGTTGGAATAATGGAAGTGGTTCTGTGGCTAAAATGACAATGAGGAAGTTAGTCTCTCTCTTTCTCTCTCTCTCTCTCATCTCTTTCTCTCTTTCTCTCTCTCTCTGCTTCCATCATCTCACAATGCAATACCCTGTGTCACTGAGGCCACCACCAAGGAAGACCTTCACCAGATGTGTTCCCTGGACTTTGGACTTCACAGCCTCCGCAACTGTAAGCAATAAATTTCATTTTCATACAAATTATCCAGTTCTAGGTATTTTGTTATAAGCAACAGAAATGAACTAATAAAGTTCCCAACATGGCTTCAGTCCTGCTCACTCCAATACTAGGTTCTATGAAGAAGAGTCGAAGAAGAACCATAAAAGACATCTGGAATTCACCAAATGTCAAATGTCACAGAGGCCAATAAAGGTGAGCAGTACATAGAGGACAAAGGGTTTTGCCATTTGTCAGCAGGAACTTAGAGCATTTCATCAAGTGGGGTGGGAGGATTCTGACCATAGCAGGTGGAAGAATGGATAGAAAGTGACAGTGAATGCAGGACTATGAAGGGGAAAGTGTTTGTGGTTGAGATGATTGATTCATTTTGTTTTAAATGCTGGAGAAAACAGCATGTTTTTATGAAAGAAAAGAGCCTATAGAGGCTTGAAAGAAGGAATGATCAAGGGAACACAGTTCTACAGCAGTTTATCTCAACCAGAAGCAGCCAAGGTACAGGGATCTGAAACCTGGACCTCGGTGTTATACTACTGCACTCTAACCAACTGAGCTAACTGGTCAGCCCTCTATAAACATTTTTGAATAGCAAGACTTGATGAGCATCTGGTTGCTGAACATGTGAGGTGCTGAGAGTATGGTGCACCCAGAAAGGGCATGGAGGTTCTCCAGGCCCCCCTCCCCTATCCACCTTGTCATCTGGCTGTTCATCTTTATCCTTTATAATATCTTTTATGATCAACTGGCAAATGTAAGTGTTTTCCTGAGTTCTGTGAGCCGTCCTAGCAAATTAATAAAACCCAAGAGGGTCAAGAGAACCCTGGTTTTGTAGCCAGCTGGTCAGAAATACAGGTGGCCCAGACTTGTGATAGGCATCAGCAGTGGGGGCAGTCTCGTGTGACCGAGCACCCAACCTGTGGGATCTGACACTATCTCCAGGTAGACAGCTTCAGAATTGAATTGAATTATAGGTTACCCAGTTGGTGTCTGCTAGAGAATTGCTTGGTGTGTGGAAGAAGACTCCACATAAGTCTGGTCACAGAAGTGTTTCTATGTTGAGTAGGGAGTTGATGACAGAAAATAGTGTTGGTTAGTCAAGGCATTCAAAACAGAGCTGAGATCTATTTACAATAGCCAAGATATGGATCCAATCTAAATGTCGATCGACAGATGACTAGGTAAGGAAAATGTGGTGTATATACATATTGGAATACCAGTCAGCCATAAAAAAGAATGAAATTCTGCCATTTGCAGCAACATGGATGAGCTTGAAGAAAATTATGTTAAGTGAAATAAGCCAGGCACAGAAAGAGAGACACCACATGTCCTCACTTATAAGTAGGAGCTAAGAAAGAAAGACCACGATAAAACATTGAACTTTCAGGAAGAGAGAACAGACCTATAGTTTACTAGAGGTGGGAAAGGGGGAGTGGGCGGGAGGATAGGGAGCAATTGGCTAAGGGACACAAAGAGTAATTACAATGTGTAATGATGAATATGCTAATAATATTGATTTAATTATCAAATGCTGTACACAAATACTGATAGTCTACTCTGTACCCCATAAATATGTATAATCAAAATAAATAAATAAGTTTTTTAGAAAACAAACAAACAAAAAACCAAAATGGAGCTGAGAAGCCATCTTGCTGACCAACATGTGACCAAGGTAAGCAGGCAGGAACGTAAATTCACATTGTTTTGCCTTGGGATCTTGGGCTTGTGACTTGGTTGGGACATCCTGTTGCTGGAATGATGATATATTACAAAAATTTACTGTAAGTTTGCTTTTGTTAGTTAAAATTTGCGATGTATGTAGTGTCAGATAAAAGCTGTATAGTGATAGCATCAATGTTAAGCCTTTGCTTTGTTTCACTACTTAACCATTGATTGATGTGATTTTCCAAGAAGGGTACAGCCCCCACTCTCTCTTTGCTCTCCTCCTGATTCACTACATAAGCTCATGATTTTTTACAGACTCTGGTTGTGTTTCCTGGGTGGATCCTTAAACTTGGCTCTTAATAAACTGCTTTATACTTAAAAGTTTTCCTCTCTAGCCTTTGATTTCGGATGACAGAGTAGAGAGTAGGAAAAAAAGTTTGTTTTTTCCTTTTATACTGTTATTATCTCCGGAAGACACACTCCAGAATGTTGTGTATTGGTAGGAAGTTTATAAGTGATTTTTTTCTTGTATTCTCTAAATTATAATTATAATTATTATAAATTATAATATTTTTTTTTGCATTGAAAAGGAACTTTTTTCAACTAGAGAAAAATGTTTCATTCAAACACTCTTACAAATACACACCTGGCCATGTTACTCCCCTCTGTTGGCTGTTCATTGCCCTCACAGTCAAGTCCAAACCTCTAAGTATGGCTTCCAAGATCCTCTGTGAGTTGGCCTTGATCTAGTCACATAACCTTATCTCTTGTTCTACCACCTCCCCCCACATCCCACACTTTGGCAGATCCCTGAACAAGCTATGCCGTTGCCTGTTTCTGCATAGGACTCTCTGCTTGGTAACCCACACCTTCCACTGCTCCCCTTCCATCCAGTGCCCACACCCAAGTCTACTCTTAAACACACACTCCAAGATACCTGGCCAATTCTCATTCCTCAAAGCTCAGTTCAAAGACATCCTCCCCGGGGGCTGGCCAGTTAGATTAGTTGGTTGGAGCACAGCCTTGCAACACCGAGGTCAAGGGTTCAGATCCCCATACCGGCTAGTCACCGAAAACCAAAAAAACAAACACACCCTCTCTGAACACTTTTAAAAAAATCTAAGTTCCCAAATTAAAAGTAAATAAGCCCTGCTTTGTCACCCTTGTCCATTTAGATATTTGTCAGAGCACTTAGAACACCTGATTGTATTTATTTGTTGATTCATCTTGTCTCCCTCTAAAAAACTGTGAACTCCTTAGGAGCAAGGACTGTGTCTTTTAATTGGCATATAGGATATGCTCAATTAAATTTTGTCTAACGGAAAAGCACTGTAGTAGACTTCAGGATGGGAGGAGGGAAGGAGAAGAGGCCCGCAGCCCCTGCTGCCTTTATGGGGCCTGCCATCGCATCATAGAAATGAATGCAGTTAAGTGTGGTAAAGAAATAATAAACTTGGATATAAATAATTTTGTTTTTGTTTTTGTTTTTCTTTGGCAGCTGGCCAGTATGGGGATCTGAACCATTGACTTTGGTGTTACAACATAGCACTCTAGCCAACTGAGCTAACCGGCCAGCCCTGATACTATTTTTTAAATATGGGAAATTGAGACTTCAGAGTGGTTAACTGACTTGCCCAAGGTGAAGCAGCTAGTGAGCTTCCAAAGCCAACAATCTATTTGATCCTACAGTTTGAATGAAGTCCTCAAAAATCTATTCAGGGAGAAATTACCATCAGGGATCATCTTGACCACTTAACATATAAGAAACCCAGGTTCCTGCAAAAGAATACTTAATGTCAGCTGATTAATCCAAGTTTGCAGGGGCTTAGATGTCTGCTATTCCTTGTCAATTCGTCCTCCTACCTCCAACTCTAGAAAAACACTAAAAACATACACTTCCCCAAGTTCCTGGATCCACATCTGATTGCCCTATGGAAATCCTGAGTCTCAGGGAACAAGGAAAGTCTGACTTGCGTGCGGTCAGGTACCTGAGAAGGATCACTTCTTGGAGCACAGTGAGAGTCCTGGTGATTCAGATTTGGGGGCTCTAGTAAAGATGTTCATGTTAGGTAACCCAAGGTCAAGTCCGGTTCCTCCCCCTGCATCTCCTTCTCAAAGCTCTGGCTGCAGGTCCACAAGGAGGCTTACCTCCTGGTAGCTTCTTAATGACTTTAGAGTCTGATTGAGATCATGTGGCATCCAAGCTGGCACCGCCCATTACACTCTCCAAAGATAAAGAAACCAAACATGAGCTAGATGAAGCAAACACTGCTGTAAATACACCCACACCTTTCTCCCCTCCCTTCACCCCTCTGAAGGAGCAGCAAATTGCCACTCCTGTTCTTATTTGGATAGAGAAATAAGGAACCGAATACAACCTTGCTTGTACTATTTAAGGCTGCTTTAGTTCAGAAGGGTTCTTCGACAGAGAATGTTTTTTTCATTTCCTCTTGCTGAATCAAGTGCCTTCCTTTCTTCCTTCAGGAATTCTCCAAATAACTTCACCTGCCTGAGAACCCTAACTCTATGGCCCCAAATTATATGTACACTTAAATGGTACTACAATCTGTAACCATTACATATACAGACAGAGGATCCACTTTAGTGAGTATTTTCCAGTCACTTGATGTATTTGGTTTTGTGTCCTGTGGTCAAATTAGTTACAACTCTCTTTGGGACTCAGCAACATATTCTTCAGTGTTACCTGGTGTGGTCTTCTGACCAGCAGCATAATCATCAGCTGAGAGCTTGTTAGAAATGCAGACTCTCAGGCCCCACTCTGGACTCACTGAATCAGAATTTGCATTTTGACAAGATCCCTGGGTGATTCATATGTACCTTACATTTGAGACACTCTGAGCTAGAATGTTGTTTACTGATACAGGAACTCTTCTGTGATCCCAGTGTGGTAAATACTATGCAGGGCAGTTCAGTTTTCTCTGTCGCCCAAGGTCCTCCTCAGGTATAGACAATAATTCTACTGATTCCTTTTATACATTTTTGCATTTATGTGTATTATATATTTTTCAGTGAATTGCTCAGATTTTTTTTTAATATCTGTAATAGTAACAGTAATAAGAATAGGAAATATTTACTGAGTATTCAGGTGCTAAGTGATTTATGTATGTTATTTCTTTTAATCACTATTGTATTAGTTTGCTTGGGTTGCCATGACAAAATACACAGACTGCGTGGCTTAAACAACAGAAATTTATTCTCCCACAATTCTGGAAGCTAGAAGTCCAATATCAAAGTGTTGGCAGGTTTAGTTTCTCCTGAGGCCTCTCTCCTTGGCTTGCAGATGGCCACCTTCTACTGTGTCCTCATGGTCTTTCCTCTGTAGGCTCATGTGCCTGGTATCTCTGTGTGTCCAAATTTCTAATTCTTATAGGACACTGAAGTACTGGGAGTGAGGACCTCAGCATATGAATTTGGTGGGGAGACACAATTTGTCCTACAACAACTATAAAATAGTGGATTATTATCATCTCCACTTTACAACTGAAGAAACAGGCTTAAAGAAGTTCAGTAACTTGATTAATGTCATACAACTAGTAATGAGAGAGCCAGAGCTGGAATTCATTTGTTTACTTATTTATTTCACAAATGTTTATTGGATACTTACTGTGCCATGCTTTACAGTATGTAATATAATTCCTGCTCTCATAAAACTTACACTTTAATTTTATTTTATGTTTTACATTTTTATTGATTGATTGATTGATTGATTGATTGGCAGCTGGCTAGTACAGGCATCAAACCCTGGACCTTGGTTTCAGCACCACACTCTAACCAACTGAGCTAACTGGCCAGGCAAAAACTTACGTTTTTTTGCGGATTATTTTTAATTTTTGAGTCTGTATGCTTACCCTCTCTATTGCTATAGAGATTCATTTTTGTGTAGTCACACATCATTATTTATTGTCAAATTCAAGAGAATAGTATACCAGAATCACTCACCTTCCAAACAAAACCAGCCTCCGAATCTGTCTTCACAAACCTATGTAGGGCTGAATTTGTTTCAGGTCAGTCAAAGCTGTTTCCTACAGTGACCAACTCATCCCATGTTGCCTGGGACTCTTCTAGTTTTGGCATGGAAGTATCTCAGGAACCTCTTCAGTCCCAGGCAAACCATAATAGTTGGCCACCCTATTTCCTGGCTTGGTCCTTGATAGGATGGAAGATGAGGAAGGAGTCGACATCACATAAATAGATCCCAATTCCAGAATCAGGATGGATTTATGGGGCGGTGAAAAGTTCAGCTTCGCCCAGGCCTCTCTCTACTTCTGAAGTAAGAATAATCTGGGTCAGCCTTACTGCCTCCAAAGATGGGAAGTAAATCAGGGGATAAATGGAACATCTCAAACACTCACTATTTTTAAAATAAGAATGAACACTGGGAATGAACAGGATGATCTCTTGAGGTAGTTCAGTCTGAAAACTCAGGGATTCCTGAGTTCCACATATCCAGCCATCCCTCCTTAGATAATCTTGGTTTCAATTAACAACATGAGAGAAATTCTAATAGTGGGACACTGTGGGGTGGCCCAAGCAGTCCTCTTGAGTTTTCCATCTTGGGGAAGAACAGAGAGCTGTGTGTTCTTTAATGCAAGAGCCAGTGGAATGGGGTGAAAAGGGCTTCTGAAAGGCAGCCAAACCCTATTACATCATTGATCAGTGTAGCATAGCCCTGCTGACCTGCTCTGATTCTTTCCTGGTGCTGATGCATCTTTCCTGGTGATCCTTCCCTGATGCTGATGCTCTCTGTCTCTTTGCAGCTGGCTCCCATGCAGCTTCTGGCAAGCTCCTGCATGTGGAAAGGAAATGGCAGATGCTCAGCTGCAGGGGTGCCAAGAGCACTGCATGCCAGCCTCTGCTCTTTGTCATTGTATTAGCTCTCAAGACTTCAATGAAGGCATCAGGGAATAAGGACTAGCTAAACCTATGAAAACACCCAAATAAGAAATTTAGCCTTTAAACAAAAAAATAGTCAAAATGAATGCCACTTTATCTATTCTGTTACCAAATTCAATGCTATGTATAGAACTGGAGCCATACATTCCCCTGGAAGAATGGCATGTCACAAAATCAAGGGTCTCCGGGCTGGCCCGGTGGCGCACTGGAGAGTGCACTGCTTGGGAGTGCGGCAGCACTCCCACCGAGGGTTCAGATCCCATGTGGAGACCGGTTCCCGCTCACTGGCTGAGCGCAGTGTGGGTGCAACACCGAGGGTTGCGATCCCGTTACCGGTCAGTAAAAAAGACAAAAAGGAAAAAAAAAAAAAAACAAAATCAAGGGTCTCCCATAATCTTTCTGACTTCAGAGAAATGGGATTTCTTAGCCATTTTTTAGTCCTTCATCATGCCTCTTGTGTTCCAAGTTAGTCAAGGATTTAACTGATACATGCTTAATTAAGAACCTGCTGTGTGCAATCGTGGTACAATAAAAAAATACTTGGAAAATATACTGTTCCTGGCACAGAGTTCCTAAAATCATAGGAATTTCTTGAGTGATAGGAGTGTTTTTTGTTACTCATAAGGAGCCCCTCGACCACACCTGAGTTTATACTAATGAAGTGATTCAGGTTCGAGCCCCTAGGTAGCTTCAGGATGGGGACTGGTCACCAGAAAGTTTATTTCAGTCCCATGCCCTGATCTCCAGGGAGGGTGGTGGGGGGCTGGAGATGGGTTATAAACACTCTTGAACAATGGGACTTAGGGAGCTTCCAGGTTGATGGACTCATTGATGTGCTGGAAGGGCCGCGTGCTTGGTGAGAGCTTGGAAACTGCATGTCCCGCCCAATACCTTGCCCTGTGCTTCTCTTCTGTTTGGCTGTTCCTGAGTTGTATCTTTTTAAAATAAACTGGTAAATGTAAGCAAAGCGCTTTCCTGAATTCTGTGAGTCATTCTAGCTAGTTATCAAACCTGAGGGAGAGTCATGGGAACACTTGAATTTGTAGTCAGCCAGGTGGGTAGCCTCGGCACCTGAAGTGGGGGCAGCCTTGTGGGACTGACCTCTTAACCTGTGGGCTCTGCATCAGCTGCAGTAGTTAATGTCAGAATTGAATTGAATTGTTGGACACAGTTGGTGTTGGAGAATTGGAGAAGTGGTGTAGAAAACCCCCGCACATTTAGTGTCAGAAAACATCACTCAGCAATGAACATACTAAGTATTGTAAGTAAAATTATAGGAGGCTGTTGTTTTGAACTAAGTTCCTACACTAGGCCCCAATGGACCAGACTACAAACCAACTTGGAGTCACCCCTGCTAAATTCCACATTGCTTTGGTTGTGGTCTGAACTTGTGAGAAGTCAGAAGAAAGAAATAGCCAATTTCCCAAACAAGACAGTTTAAATCTTCAGTAGGTATGATAATGGAGTTTTCTCTGCTTTAGTACTTACACAAAAGAGATATCCTGAAGTAACCGGATGTTAACTAATCTGTTATTTTCCTATTGTTCTGCAAGGACAGTAACTTTGAAATGACCAATCTGCTTTCTGTACTTTGTTTATGCTTTGTTCACTCTTTTTTTCATCTGTAAAACCACACTTCTCTGCTTGGCTTATTAGAACACTTATTCTATTTTATGGAATAACCTGTTGCCTGATTATAGAACTGCCATGAAGCTAATTGAGATCTTCAACTAAATTTGTTGTAATTTTGTTCTTTGATAGTACCAAGGAGGAGGTCACTTATAGTGTTAACAATCACCTGGGGGTTCAGACGCACATGAAAAAAATGTACAATTCAAAGCCATTTTGACAGGTGCCCAACAAGTGAGGCACCTTATCAGGCCTTGGATTGACCTTAAAGTTCCTTTCAACTTGAGTAGAGTTTCACTCTGTGATTCCAAGGCACATGGACACTAGGGCTGTAAGAGAAGAGCAAGAGGCAGGAGATGGCTCCTCGCCTTTCCCATGGCCTCTGAGGCTTGATTTTTTTTTTTTTTTTTTTTTTTTTTTTTTTTTTTTTTTC
>NW_007726156.1:491685-516216 GCF_000696425.1 Galeopterus variegatus | reverse complement strand
TGTCTTTTGTCTTTTTCCGTGTCCAGCAACGGATCGCAACCCTCAGTGTTGCCCCCGCACCGGACCGGGGACCGGCAACGGGACTGCAACCCTCGGCGTTGCTCCCGCACCTCGCTCAGCCAGTGAGCGGGAACCGGTCTGTATGTGGGATCCGAACCCTCGGGGCGGGAGCGCCGCCGCGCTTCCAAAGTGGCGCACTTATCCAGTGCGCCACCGGGCTAGCCCCTCTGAGGCTTGATTTTGAGGCCTGTTCCCAGGAGGGTCTGCCACCCAGACCTGCCACAATGCTGGCATGGCCGTAAGAGCTGGGTGCTCTTTGTTTGCACATGGAACGTTTGAGATTCCACGCCAAAATGCAAATTAGGTTGGCACATGATTGCATGTCTCCTGGGAAATAAAGCAGTTGCCCCTCTTCACAGACTTAGGACATAGCCCTCACCAGTTTCCTCCCTAACATTTTATAATTTTCTTTTATTTTTCTCCTGTTTAAGTGGAAGGAACACCACAGAGGCTTCTCCTCTAACTGGGAAAAGACTTTTTAATATTTCTTGTTAATCAGAACCTTCCAGTGAGACCTCCTAATTCCCATGTCCCACAACACATTTGTGAGTCCAAAAGTTCTAAAAAGTGGGAGATTCCAAGATATTTGAGAAGGTGGTGTAGCCACCTGTGTACCTAGGGGTGATTTAAAGACTTCTGGGAAGACCTTCTGGCCAGAAGTACCTCCCCATCTTTTTTTTTTATTATGATTATTTTTATTTTGGTAGTTGGCTGGTACAGGCATCAAACCCTGCACCTTGGTGTTAGCAGCACCACGCTGTAACCAACTGAGCTAAACAACCAGCCTCTTCCCATTTTAGAGAATGATTTCTTCATGTGGGACCTGGAGACATTCAGTTTTCAGAGGCCCTTGGAAGTGAACCCCAGAAATATAACTGCTTACAAACCTAGAATCACTCAGGCAGAAGGAAGCTTAGGAATAATTTAGCCCATTCCCTTCATTTTACAGTTCAGAGACAGGATTTGATTTGCCTGGGATCTTGTACCCAGGAGAGCAGCCAAGCTAGGCCATTTCTAAGTATTACCAGTTCTTTTTCAGCATTGTTAGTCTCCCTCCTTAATCCATGGGCAAATAATCACTTGTTAGCTGTAAATGAAGATGATTCTAAGAGTGATTCTTGAGTAGCTGAGAAGAGCTAAGGTGAGAGGAAGGAGCAAGGCCCCAGGGGGTGAGAGGACACCAACCTCAGTTCTTACATTTCCCCTGGAAATATGGAAAAAGAGGCACAGAAATGCCTCAGTGCTCCTGAATATTCTACCCAGGGTCAGGTATAGTGGAATTGACCACATTTGCCTAGAGGTCCTTATCAGTCTGCTCAGGCTGCCATAACAAAATCCTGCAGACTGGGCGGGTTAAAAAACAGAAACTTATTTTCTCACAGTTCTGCAGGATAGATGCTCAAGATGAAGGTGCCAGAAACTGTTTCTGGTGAGGACTGTCTTCCTGGCTTGCAGAAAGCTGGCTTCTCAATATGTCCTCCTATGGCCTTTCCTCAGTGTCTTGCAGAGGGATGTGGGGGGGGGGGCAGGGAGAGAGGCGGAGATAGAGACAGAGGGAGAAAGATTATGGGAAAGAGAGAGATATCTCTGGTGTCTCTTCCTCCTGTTATAAGGACACCTGTCTTATTAGATCAGGACCCCACCCTGATGACCACATTTAATCTTAATTACCTTCTTGAAGACTGTATCTTTTAAATATAGTCCCATTGGTGGTTAGGGCTTCAATATATGAATTTTCAGGAGAGACAATTCTGTCTATAATAAGGTTGTCACTTTATTCTGGGGAGAATCTCAAGCTATTAGTAAGCAGTTCATCTTGGCAGTGATGAGACTTTTAGCAAGAACTGGATTTGCCATTCAAGGCCTTTCTACTTTTAGCTGACAAAATTCCCAGCTTCATGGGACCCAAAATATTATCCAAAAGCTGTTTTCTACACAGTGTTTAAATAATTCTCATCTCTTACATATCCTCCAGGATCTTCCGCCAGGAAGATACCAAACCAGCCTCGCCCTCAGGTGAGTCAAGGACCCCTCCTCTGCACACATAGTGCTCTGTGGACAGAGCGCTTATCCTTGCATTCATAATGTAGCTCTGCAACGACCTGTTTATCTATCTCCTCCTGTAAATGGTGGATTTCTTGAGGGCAGGGTCTACTTCTGGTCTCATTCATGTTTATATCCCCAGCATCCTGCTCAGTGCCTATAACCCATTAGATATTGGATGCATGTTTGATGGATGAGAAAAATAGCCTCCTAAAACTACTGATACTGAGGCAGATATGTAATGAAGCTAATGAAGCTTAAGAGTCAGGGCCCCTCATTTGCATGAGAACCCACCTAGTGATTTTGAATTCATAATTTAGTATTCTTTTCCTTAAAGAGACCTCCCCCCTTACTCTCCCCATCAAAACACTACCACCAACAGCAACAACCAACAGCTATATAAATTTTAGATTCTACAAAATCAGGATGTGCCTCTGGTTGCTGAGATGGGGTGTGGCTCTCTGCTATATTAATATTTCTTCCTGTTGCCACTGGAGGGGAGGGAAGTACCTTGAATACATTTCTCCTTCCCTGAGACTATTTTGGAAAAGAATCTTGTCACTCAGCCATCCTTTGATCAAAGGAAATGAAAATGCTGAAGCTGTATGCCTGGCAGCATGGACTATACAGGCTTCCAAAAATCATTCATTACGGACAAAACAAGCTGCCCAAGTGTGATTCTAGGAGAGTTTTTTCCCCACCAAATACTACTATAATCTTTACAGAGGTGGGGAGGGAGGACCACTCGGGTCAGCCCTTGCACCCTGTGTTCCTAAAGGAGCTCAGTCGTTTGCCTGGACGCTCAGCTTTGGGAGGCAGCAGTCATGTGCCCCTCAGCGCCTACAGCATTAAGGACTGATCTCTACATCCCCCTTTCCCTTATTCTTCATTCCCGTTCGATGGCACATCTAGCCAACCTGACCTCTCATTAACGTCCCCCATTAGCCTATTCTCTCTTCTCCTCCACTGCCACAGCCCTGGAGTCTTATTTCATTTTTGCAACCAGCACCATCTGGTCTTCCTCCTTCCATTCTTGCCCCCTTCAATTCATGCTCCACATAATAGCCAGAGTGACCTTTTCAACAATTCCAGCTGAGAAGGTGGCTTTTGAGTTTGAATTCCTCAGTAGCTCCCTATCATACTCGAGATAAAGCTCAGATTCCATTGTATTATGTAAAAGGCCTTTTGACCTGGCCGCTGTTTACCTTTCCTCCCTCACCTCCTGCTTCCTCGCTGGCACTTGAGGACTCATCGTACTGAGATCCCTAGAAGGAGTCTGCTGTCTCCACTATCTGGCCTTTGGCACATGTAGCCAGCTCTGCCTGCAGGCTTCTTCTGCTTCCCTGACTCATCTCTTCTACTTTCAGTTTAGATTAGTGCTGTCCATTAGAAATATTATAGGAGCCACTTAGTTATTTAATTGTACATTTTCTAGTAGCCACATTTAAAAAAGTAAAAAGTATATGAACACTACAAAACAACAATAAAACTTACACAGTGCAATGGCAAAAGTGGATGTAGTCCTGCCAAAACTATAAGGTTGTATTTCATGGAAAAATATTTCACACTCCTTCAGTTTTATATTTAAATTAATATTAAAAAATAGGTTCCTCCATCATACTAGTCACATTTCCCGTCCTAAATAATCACATTGGGCTAGTGACCACCTTCTTGAGTAGCTCAGGTGGAGACATCACTTCCTCTGACATTCTCCGTCTGCACTGGGTGCCCACCATGACGTTCCTTCCATATTCTGTGCTTAACTCTAGCACAGCACGTATTACACTGTGATATAGTTGCCTGCTGACTTGTCTCTGTTCTTCATTAGACTCTGAGCTTGACAGTGAACACTTTGTCTTATTCATCTCTGAATAAGCACCAAACAATTCTGGCCCAAAATAATTGCTTGGTTTGTTTGAACGGGGTTGAACGCCTGAACAGTGGCAATCTTCTATGGGCCTACAAGGCACTACAGACTCTGACCTCTCGCTCACTCTGACCTCATCTCCTCCCAGCTTCCCCTTTGTTTGCCTTGCTCCACACTAGCCTCCTTACCATTCCTTAAGTAACCTGAGTACGAGCTAACCTCAGGGCCTTTGCACTATGTTCCCTGTGCCTGGAAAGCCCTTCCCTTTAGGGCCAACTTGCTTTCTTCGCTCCCTTATTGCATTTAGGTACCTTATTAAAGCTGGTTTCACCGACTAACCTGTCTAAAATAGACCCCATTCCACCAGTCATTTTCTAACTCCTTGACTTTAGTTTTCATCATAGTGCCCATCATCACTAGGCATGTCATTTATTTAGTTCATCTGACTCTCCCCACTAGAATGTAAGTTTCATGAGAGCAAGCAGTTTTTCTGTGGTGTTCAGTGACATATTCTCCGAACTTAGATTAGTCTCTAGCACCTACTAGATGCTGAATAAATATATATTGACTGCAAGAAAGTAAGTCTATCTATCAAAGGGAAGCTTAGGGAAAGGGAAAAGACAACAGGATACTCAGAAGCAGAGTTCCAGAAATTATAATATTTCTCCCATTTCAAGTTTCACAAATGGCTTGAAAAGTCACTTAATGACCTGCTTCTCCTTGCTTTCTGGTACAAAAGTTGCTGCAGGAGAAAAAGGATAATCATGAATTTTAGGAGCTTAAGGCTTCATGGGTATGTCCACTTCTCTGCCCCCAGAACCAGGGGATCCCTGATTATCTAAAGGCAGTTGTGTCAGATGGGTGGAATGCGGCTATTGGAAGCTTCCATGGCAGTTGGTGAAGACTACCAGTTGCACCGATAGAAGGGACTCTAGCAGGACCCATTGAGCAGAAGGGGACCAGGTAGGAAAGCTCCTTGGAAGAGAGTTGGATGTTGGGGCTGCCTGAGTTGTGAGTGGCAGAGAATCATAGCAGAAAATGTAAGAGCTGGGAAGCAGAAATCTGGGTTTGAGTCTGCGTACTGACCACTTTTAAACATCACTTGGTGACATGGGGCAAGCTTAATGCTTAATGCAGGTATCCATATTTCCCAGGGTTGTTGTGAAGATGATGTGACATAATATGTGTGGAAATGCTCTGTGAACAAAGTGTTTAACAAATACAAGTTATTCCTCTGGAGGCATTTTCCCATCAGTTCTCTCGTCTGCCCACCCTACACCTTCAATCGCTGAGTTTATTGTGTAACAACGTGGGGCTCTTTGTCATCTTTTCTTTTGTTATGAAATTCAGGCTCATTCCTCCCTCAGGCTCATTTCTCCCTCAGGGTTCAAAAAAACAAATCAGAATCTGGTCTTGGAGAACCATCACAATTTGTGACTTAAGGAGCCACATCTTTGCATTTCAAAGAACACTATTTTCCAGTTATTTCGTTTATAAATATCTTATCTTCCCAGATAGACTGGGTAAGCTGCCTATTGTGAAGAGCACAGACTTCTAAGTCATTCAGTACTGGGTTTAAAGCTTGGTTTTGCTAATGGTTAGCTGTGTAGAACTTTGGGTAGGTTACTTAATCTCTTTAAATGTTAGTTTTCTCATCCATAATATTGACAGCATAATAATGTCATTTGTAAAAGGATCATTGTGAGAATTAAAAGAGATAATGCATCTAAAATTCTTAACTCAATATCTGGTACATAGTAAGAGACTAACCAATTGTACCTTCTTAACAATAACCACAAGCACAGGGCTAGGCACATACTAGTACTGAGCTTCCCCATAATACTCGATTGATTGTGAACTGGGAGTAAAGCAAAGAAACCAGAGTAATTCAAGGCCAATCTTGGCTTTAGTCTCCCAGGCTTTCAATAGGAACTGAAAGGTTTTTGGCTTCCTGACCCAGGCAGAGACATAAACAGCAATATAAAGGCAATTAATTTTCTTGGGTTGACTGGTAAATCTCATTTGAAATATGGTAGTGGGTTTAAATAGAGGAAGAGACTATTGGCAATATTAGTCCTGAAATGTTGATGGGATAATTGTGGGACACAGATATGAAACAGCATGGCACATATTTTGTAGGACATTTCCCAATTTCAAATCATCTGTCCCATTTTCAGGCCACATAACTTTCTTTTTGTTCAGAAAATTTGATGGATGCAAATGTGGTTGTATTATTGTGTATCACCAAAAATGATTACCATTATTTTTATTTATTTGGTTATTTGTTTATTTATCCACACAGTCAACAGTTTTAAACTCCTATGGGGCTCTACGCTAGGTTCTATGGTTCAGGGGCAAGGGACGGTTCTTGACCTCATGTTCTGCTTGAGGAGACAGAGACATAAACAACTGTATTGAAATGTACTATTTTAGGTGTTATGTAAGAAATGATATGGAGTATGGAAGATGGAGAAAGTGTGGTGGGGTTTGAAGAAATTTCAAGGAGGAAATGGCAGACCTGAAGCATAGCTAAGATTTTGCCACGTTGCCCACAGGAAAAGACCATCTGATAGGAAGGAAACGGCACAAGCAAAGACTTGGAGCACATGTGATGTTATTGAATCAGGGGGTCGTGCGGCTGTTGGGAAAAAAGACTAAAAAGTTAATTTGGGTTTAGAATGTGGAGGGTATTGAGTTCTATCCCAAGCAGAACTTCACTCAGAAGGCAACATGGAACTGTTGAAAGATTTTGAACTAGGGACAACCTGCTTTTTTTTTTTTTGGTGGCTGGGTGGTATGGGGAGCCGAACTCTTGACCTTGGTGTTACAACACCACACTCAAACCAATTGAACTAATCAGCCATCCCACAGACACATTTCTGCTAGAATGGACCCAACTCAGGGCCCTCTTCAAATTATATGTACACACATAAGAGAAGGACTGTGCTGAGTGACTTCCATAAATGAGGAAAAATCACAAAAAATTCAACAGCAGTGAGCACTAGGAGGGAATACTAATGGTGTATGATTGAATAAAACTCCGTGACCATCTGCTCTCTCTTTGACCTGACAATATGGCTTTGATGTGGACTTCTCTGTGCCTCAGTTTGTACTTTCTCTTCCCTCTCTCCCTCCCCCAACACACACATCTACTTTTCTGCTATGTAGAAAATTAATAATAGCAGCCAACTGGTCACCAGATTGTCCATCTATAATTAATGATTGGGTAGGAAGGAGCTTTGAAGGTGGAAAGTCCTATTATTTTCTCCTTTTGAGTGTGATTCTCTTTCAAGTCAGCCTTGTTTGCTGGACACAAGGCAAAGCTCAGCCTAATATAGGATGGGCACTCAGAGGGTGACAGCACCCTTTCACCTGACTTCTGGACCAGCCAGAGATCCAGCACAGTTCTTACAGGAAGAACACAGAGGTGGAGCTGGTTGGGCCAGAAGTCTTGAGGTGGAAGGGAGAGGCCTGGTGAGGGTTTGGGTGGATGGAGGGAAGTGGGCTACATATATCTTCCTTGGTCTCCAAGGCAACCAACAAGTATTTATTAGGTACCATGTGCATGCACCAAGGCCTTCTTTCATTCTGTTCTGCACAATCCATTAATTCACTTACTCAACAAATATTTGTTAAGAACCCACTGAGTATTAGCACCTGCCCTAGGCCCTAGGAATATGGAAACAATAAATAAAATCAGCACCATCTACTTCTGCCCTCATTCTCTGTTAGATCGGCTCTAAGGATGGTAGGTCGAGGTTGGGCTTAGGTGGAGGTGGGTGGTGTCCTCTTTTATTATTTTGTTTAAGTGTGTTGAAAGAATGCTAGGCAATGTTCTGAGCCTCACCCACTAAACTGTAATCTCTGAATTTACAGAGTCTAGTCTACTGCCTAGCACATAAGAAATGCTCAGTAAAAGAATGTTGAATACAAAAGAACTAACTGCTCTGAGAGGCAATTTTTAATTCAGTGTTTGATGTACTAAGAATCTTTAATCTTCGAGTGAGGGACAGGACAATTGACAAATGCTGCATCCCACTGTGAAAATCCCAGTGTTTGGAGCTCCAGAAATACAAGGCATGCACGGAAGTAGACCTACTAATTTATGCTGTATCTTTGATTTCATAGCAACAGGTGACTGGGCACTCAGTCACTCCCAGCATTAAGATTTGAAGGCACTTTGTAGGTAGACCCATTTCATGGCCTTTAGCCAGTCAGAGGAAGGAAATTTTATTTATTTTTTGGCTGCTGGCTGGTATAGGGATCTGAAACATTGACCTTGGTGTTAAAAGGAAGGAAAATTTTAAATAAGGCTACCATTGTACTTCTCCAAGACTAGGAAGGCAGTGATACCAAATGGAATGTGGATGTTTTAAATATTAATAATAATCATTCAATATTTGTATAATGCTTATACTTTCCCAAAATATCATTTATGTCATTGGATCCCAGTTGATTATATCACATGATATATGGCATAGATATTATGATCTTCCTAGATAAGGAGAAGGAGACAAAGTGAGAAGCTGGTTACTGGAAGAGTTGGACCAGAACTCAAATCTCTTTATGATCAGTATTATGCTTATATCTGCATTTGGTTACAGGGACTCTAAGTCCCATGAGGACAAGGAATTTGTTTAGGTCCACTGATGATCTTAAATGCCTAACAGTAGGTGCTCAATAAACATTAGTTTAATTTATAAATAAACTGTTCCCTTCCATCTAATTCTTTGAATCTGTTTTAATTGCTATGTCTTTAATTGCTTCTTAAGTTAGTTGATTAACTCATTAATTTTTGCCTTTTTTCTTGTTAACATTGGCAATTAAGACTGTACATTTCCCTCTTAACACTGGTTTAATTGCATCCCACAAATTTTTTTTTTTTCCTTTTTGTCTTTTTTACTAACCGGTAACGGGATCGCAACCCTCGGTGTCACGCCCGTACCAGGGACCGGCAACGGGATCGCAACCCTCGGTGTTGTGCCCGCACCACGCTCAGCCAGTGAATGGGAACCGGTCTCCACATGGGATCCGAACCCTCAGTGGGAGCGCCGCTGCGCTCCCAAGCGGTGCACTCTCCAGTGCGCCACCGGGCCGGCCCAGCATCCCACAAATTTTGATATGTATTTTAATTATTATTATTTATCATTTAGGTCTAAATATTTTCAAATTCAAAATTTCCAATATATGTTTTTTAAATTATCTGTTTTTAATTGATGTATAATTTAGTTACATTGTATTCAGAGAACTTGATCCATGTGAAACCAATTATTTTAAATATGTTAGGACATAATTTATGACCTAGTATATGTTCAATTTTTGTAAAAATGTAATAATACTAATTTGATGGGAGTATGTTTTATATATACAGTTGACCCTTAAACAGCATGGGTGTTAGGAGTGCTGACCCCCCCATGCAGATGAAAATCCACATATAACTTTTGATTCCCTCAAAACTGAACTAATACTGTTGACCAGAAGCCTTATCAATAATATAAACAGCCGATTAACACATATTTTGTATATTATATGTATTATATTATAAATTACGCTAGAGAAAATTTTATCAAGCAAATCATGAGGGGAAGAGAAAATACATTTACAGTGCTGTACAGTATTTATTGAAAAAAAAAATCAGCATGTAAGTGCACCTGTACAATTCAAACCCTTGTTGTTCAAGGGCCAACTATAATCAGTTTGATGAAGCTTATGACATTTGAATAATCCCTTCTTGGTGTTTTAGTCAAATGCTCTATCAGTTACTGACAGAAGTATGCTAGAATCTGTCACTATGATGGAAGATTTGTCAATTTTTTTCTCATTTTGTCATTTTTTACTTTATATAGTTTGAATCTGTGTTATCAGGTACATGAGCATTTGGAAATTTAGATCCTCCTGGGAAATGAAAACATTGATAATTATATCGTGACCCATTTATTTTAGTAATATTTTTGTCTGATGTTGATATAGCTGTATCGGCTCTCCTCTAGTTAGCACATTGCCATTCATTAACTTTTAACCTTTCTTGGTGTCTGTATTCCGAATGTTTATCTTGTAAACAGCAAATAAGTGGATTTTTAAACATTCTTTTTAAAAATTCCTTCATATTGGCTTTTACCCCAAGAATTTGGTCAGTTTATTGTAGTTACTGTTATATTTTAGATTCATTTCTACTCTCTTAATTTGGACTTTCCATTTCTGTTGTTTTTTTCTGTTTCCTTACTCCTGCTCTTTTCTTGTTTTTTTTTTTTTTTTTGGATTGGGATTTTATCCCCTTATTCCAGTTTTTCCCCTTTAGTAGATGTTCTATTATTATGATGGTTACCCTAGAAATCTTAACAGGCCTGAGTAACTCAGTACAGACTAAAGCCATTTCTCTTCCCTTCTAACAATATAAGGAAGCTTCGAGTGCTGTTATTCGGATCAGTCTCCTCAACTCACATGCTGTCACTGTTCACATTTCTGTTTGTTTTACTTATTATCTCATAATTTATTTTTATTATTGTTTTATGTGGCCAATTGTTTTTTACAGTTACCTACATATTTTTTCAGACTATTTGCTCCTTGGTCCTATGGCATCTCAAATCCTTTCTCTGATACTATTCTACTTCTCAAAATGTATTCTTTAGAAGTTTATTTGGTATTTGACTGATAAAGTTCCAACGTTTAATTTTCTGAAATTTTCTTTATTTTTCCCCTTATTTTCATAAGATTTTTGTTAGAAAGTTTCTATGTTTAGAAAGATGCATTTTTCATCTCAGGCTTCTGAAGGAATGATGCTTCTCTACTCTGCCTTCCACTGTGATGTTGAGAAATCAGTTGTTAGTCTTAATATGATTCCTCTATAGGTAATATCTTTTCACTTTGATTAGTCTTAACATTTTCTGTTTGTAAATATGTGGTTTTACTTCCAGATGCATATTTCCTGTGTTAAGGATTCATTGTGATTTCTTAAGGTGAATATTTGTGTCTTTTATCAGTTCTGAAAAATTCTCAATAGTTTTATCTTTCTTTCCCCAAGTTTTAAAAAAAAATTGTGGTGTAATATACATGACATAAAATTTACCACTTAAACTATTTTTTAAATATACAGTTTAGTGACATTAAGTATATTCACATTGTTGTGCAACTATCACCATTATCCATCTCCAGAATGTTTTTTTATGTTCCCAAACTGAAAGTCTGTACCCATTAAACAATAACTTATTCCCCCTTCCCGCTACCTCCATCCTCTGGCAACCACCATTGTACTTTCTGTCTCTATGATGTGACTACTGTAGGTCCCTAATGTAAGTGGAATCATACAGTATTTGTCCTTCTGTGACTGGCTTATTTCACTCAGCATAATTTCCTCAAGGTTCATCCATGCTGCCGCAGGTGTCAGAATTTCCTTCCTTTTTAAGGCCAAATAATATTCCATCATATATATATAACACATTTTGTTTATCCGTTTATCTGTCGATGACATTTGGGTTGTTGCTATCTTTTGGCTGTTGTGAATAATGCTGCTTCAAACATAGCCGTACAAGTCCCTACTTTAAACTTGTTTGTGTAGATACCCAGAAGTGAAAATTCTGGATTATATGATAAATTTGTTTTTAAATTTTTTGAGGAACTGCTATACTGTGTTTCCATAGCAGCTGCACCATTTTACATTCACACCAGCAGTGCACAAAAGTTCCAATTTCTCCACATCCTCACCAACCCTTATTATTATTTGTGGTTTTGTTTTGTTTTGTTTTTTTATAATAGTCATCCTAATGGGTGGCTATTATGATTTGCATTTCCCTTATGATTAGTACTGTTGAGTGTCTTTTCATGTGCTTCTTGGCCATTGGTAATATCTTCTCTGGAGAAATGTCTACTCAAGTTCTTTGCCCTCTATTTTCTATTGTTGAGTGGCAGGCATTCCTTATATATTCTGGATATTAATTCCTTATCAGATAGATGCTTTGCAAATACTTTCTCCTATTCTGTGGTTGCCTTTTCAATCTGTTGGTAGTGCCTTTGATGCACAAGTGTTTTAAATTTTGATATAATACAAGTTATATATATTTTCTTTTGTTGCTCATGCTTCTAGGGTTACTCCCAAGAAATCATTGCCAAATCCAATGACATAAAGCTTTACTCCTATGTTTTCTTTTTTTTTTTCCTTTTTGTCTTTTTTTCGTGACCGGCAATGGATCGCAACCCTCAGTGTCGTGCCCGTACCGGACCGGGACTGGCAACAGGACCACAACCCTCTGTGTTGCTCCTGCACCTCGCTCAGCCAGTGAGTGGCTGGTCTGTATGTGGGATCCGAACCCTCGGTGGGAGCGCCACCGTGCTTCCCAAGCGGCGCACTATAGCAGTGCGCCACCGGGCCGGCCCTACTCCTATGTTTTCTACTAAGAGTTTTATAGTATTAGCTTTTATGTTTAAGTATTCTATCTATTTTGAGTTAATTTTTGTATGATATATAAGGTAAATGTCCAATTTCATGCTTCTGTACATAATTATCCAGTTTTCCCAGCACAACTTGTTGGAAAGACCATTATCTCTTTGAATATTGCCTGTCCTCAATCCTTTCTAATCTCTCTTTTGGAAAGCTGAATACAATCGTATTTAGCTCTCTCACTTCATCTTTCATGTTTCCTGATCTTTCTTAGTTTCCATTTTATTACGTTTTTAAGCTGAATTCTGTATAATTTCTTCAACTCTGTTTTCAATTTACTAATTCTTCTTGTGGGTCAGTCTACTATTTAACTCATCTTCTGAGTTTTAAATTCAATTATTACAGTTTTTTCTTTTCTTAATTGGAATGTAATTGATCGTACATATCTGTGGGGTACAGCATTAAATATCAATACCTATGTGCAATATGTGATGCTCAGATCAGGATAATTAGTATATTCAATAGTATACAATGTAATCATTTTTTGTGTCTCTTTACTAATTTCTCACTAACTCCCATCCCTTCCCATCTCTGCTGACCTCAATTTTGTTCTCACCTTTTGAAAGTTCAATGAATTATAGTGATTGTTGTATCTTTCTTTCTTTTTTTATTTGTTTTTTTTTAGTACCCACTTATAAATGAAGACGTGGTGTTTCTCTTTCTGTGCCTGGCTTATTTCATTCAACATAATTTTCGCTAAGTTCATCCATGTTTCTGTGAATGGCAATATTTCATTTTTTTTTTAATGGCAGAGTAGTATTTCATTGTGTGCACATAGCACATTTTCCTTATCCAGTTGTCCATTGATGGATATTTAGGTTAGTTCCAACTCTTTGCTATTGTAAACAGAGCTGCGATAAACAAGGGAGTGCAGGTATCCCTTTGACATGATGATTTCCATTCCTTTGAGTATATACCCAGCAGCAGGATTGCTGGATCATATGGAAGGTCTAACTGTAGTTGTCTGAAGAAACTCCATACCGTTTTCCATAATGGCTGCACTAATTTACAGTCCCACCAACAGTGAAGGAGTGTTCCCCTTTCTCTGTATCCTCTCCAGCATTTGTTATTCTGTCTTTTTGGTAATGACCAGTCTAACTCTGGTGAGATGATATCTCAGTTTGGTTTTTTTTTTTTTTTCCTTTTTGTCTTTTTCCATGTCCGGCAACGATCGCAACCCTCAGTGTCGCCCCCGTACCGGACCGGGACCGGCAACGGGATCGCAACCCTCGGTGTCGCTCCCACGCCTCGCTCAGCCAGTGAGTGGGAACCAGTCTGTATGTGGGATCCGAACCCTCGGCGGGAGCGCCGCCGCGCTTCCCAAGCGGCGCACTATAGCAGTGCACCACCGGGCCGGCCCTCTCAGTTTGGTTTTGATTTGCACTTCCCTGATGCTTAGTGATGTTGAGCATTTTTTCATGTGTCTGTTGGCCATTTATGTATCTTCCTTTTTTGGTTCTTTTTCCATTTCTACATCTATTTGATTATTTTTTGAATGTCTGATAATTTTTTTCCTTGTTTTCTGTCTGGTAATTATGTGGGATCCGAACCCTCAGCGGGAGCGCCGCCGCGCTTCCCAAGCGGCGCACTATAGCAGTGCACCACCGGGCCGGCCCTCTCAGTTTGGTTTTGATTTGCACTTCCCTGATGCTTAGTGATGTTGAGCATTTTTTCATGTGTCTGTTGGCCATTTATGTATCTTCCTTTTTTGGTTCTTTTTCCATTTCTACATCTATTTGATTATTTTTTGAATGTCTGATAATTTTTTTCCTTGTTTTCTGTCTGGTAATTTTTGATAATCTTTTATTCTTATATTTTCAATTAATTATTTTACTTTTAAACACATAGTACATATTTATTTAATATCCTACAGCCATTTATACTGACATTTAAAGTCTTATCAGGTCATTTTTTCCTTATATGTTATTTCTGCCATCTCTTATTCACGGAATTTTGTTTCCTTATGTATTTCGTGATTTTTGATTGTGAGTTAACATTCCTTGGAACTTTGCCGGAATTCTTAGAGGTCTGAGTGGAGAGAATTTGTGTTTGCTTTTGCCAGGGGCTAGGGTACTATTAACCTGAGACCACTTCGAACAAAATTTTTGATGTTGGTTTCTTGAAGAAAATGTGAATTCAGGCCCCAACCTTATTTGAAGTATCACATTTGTTTAAAAGTTCTCAGAGGAGACTTTTGGACCATGTATCAAGTGCCATGATCAATATGTATTTACTACATTCTTTGGAGGCGTATTTGCCTATTTTAACTCTTCCCTGAGCATATAATTCTCTGTAAGTCCTGGATAAATGTTTGAGTCTCAAACCTAACTTTTGAACTTGTGTGGACTTGAGACATATTGTCCTGTCTCCAAGTGGCCCTTAAAACAAATGCTGTAGATTACTGTGGACCACCACATGTTCTACAACAGCTACAAGCTTTAGCATTCACCCTCCTCTTTAAATTTGTGCTGTGGTTTTATCTTTGACTTTTGAATATTTCCTTTAATTTTTTGCCAAATAAAAGATGTTTAATTTTATCTGGTAGTTTTGAGAGGTTTAAAAGAAAGGTTTTACAGATACAAAATCCTCTGTAATACTACACACCTCCCTAGGTTCTCATAGTTCTAAATTCTGTGATGTTTCTAACTTGATCTTTAGTGTTATGTTTTATGTGTATTAATTTGATTCTCACAAGTCTGTGAGATAGGTATTATTATCATTACTCCCACTTTAAAGAGGAATAAACTGAGGCATAGTAAAGTTAAGTAAGATGCCCAAGGTCACACAGCCAATAAATGATGAGTATGAGAATCTGGAAATACTGGCTTCAGTGCATATGCACTTAATCATTCCAGTCAATCTTATTCAGTTTCTGCTTTGTGCACAGTGTTCTTCCTTCTTGCTTACAATCAGAATGGGAAGGCAATGCATACCCACATGGAGCTATTAGGAAACAATATAATACTTTAACTCTATGTTATGTTTATAGGATCTTAAGTACTACAGATGTTTGCAGAAAGGGTAATCAATGGGGAGGTTTCTTGTCAGTTTTAGTTTTGAAATAGGTCTTAAGAAATAAATTTGAATTGACTAGGTAGGAAAAAAGGGAAAAGGGAAGAAATTCCAATGGGGGGGCAGATATGAGACCAATGTCAGAGGTAGAAATGAGCATTATCGTATATATGTGAAAATCCTAACCTGTGAAGCAGAAGATCTTCTTCAAGAAGAAATAGGCATTCAGCTCGATTGGTAGGTAGGAGAGTGAAATTGGATAAAGAAATTTAGATGCAGTAGGTAGAAACTTGGTTTAAGGAAGATAGCTTTGTAACAGCATACTGGATAGAAGTTGTCAAAAACTGTGAAGGGTCTGAAATTTTACCCTACCTGAGAGCTAAAAAGTTAGCCTGCTGCCTGAATGCTGGTAGAAGACATGAGACTCCTGAGTCAGAAACGGAGAGCTTTATTATTCATGGAACAGCAAGTGGCATGAATGTCAGTTTCACATCCATTTCCCTTCCCCCTCAAGTTCCACAGATTAGATATAGATTGAATGCCCTTTATGCCATGAATTTTTGCCAGAGCCGAGGAACACCAAGCCTAGAAAACTCAAATCTTTTACAATGGGTTGCAAAAAATATGTGCTTGGTTTTTGCCCTGGAGGAACACATCTTTATAAAACTAGACAAAAACCAAATCTGTCCTTTGCTCTAAAGGGAAATAGTTCCCAAATAAGGCCATCTGTGCTCACAAGATGGGAAGAAACATGAGAAACTCATGAAAAATTGTTTCTCAACAGAAATTATCTGAGAAGTAGCAACCTGAATACGAAGTGTATGGGATATTTTATGCAAGCTCCACAAGAGTTGAGATTTTACTTGTTGTCAGTTTCATTCACTATATTCATCCTAGAGATGATTATGCAATTTCAGTAAATTCAGTTTCGATAAATATTTACTGAATGCATTTAGTCCTTAACAAGTTTTGAGTGTCTATTATGTGTCAGGACCAGTACTGATCACTTGACAAGCGTTAACTCATTTAATCCTCATAACAATAAATATATATATATTTTTTTGTCTTTTTCCGTGTCCGGCAACGGATCGCAACCCTCAGTGTTGCCCCCGTACCAGACCGGGACCGGCAACGGGATCGCAACCCTCGGTGTTGCCCCCACGCCTCGCTCAGCCAGTGAGCGGGAACCGGTCTGTATGTGGGATCCGAACCCTCGGCAGGAGCGCTGCCGCGATTCCCAAGCGGCGCACTAGCGCAGTGCGCCACCGGGCCGGCCCAACAATAAATATTTTTATTATCCCATTTTACAGATGGTAAAATTGAGGCATAGAAAGTTTTAATTAATTTGCTCCAGGTCATACATGTAGGAAGTGGTAAAGCTAGAACTCAAACAACAACATATGATTCCAGAACCTGTGGTTTTAATTAGTATGGTAAATTGCCTCTCTAGTCATGATGGGTGGTGATGGTGATTGAGAAATACAGATAAAGATGCCTTTTAAAGGAATACTTGGCTGACTTAAGTGATTTTCTGAATATAGTGGATGAATAAAAGGGATGAGATGTGATCTCAGTGAAAATGGTGGAATAAGGTAGTCCAAAGTCAACCCTTCCATAAAAGCAACTAAAAATATGGCAAAAACTGTCAGTGGCAACTTTTTCAGAACCCTGGAAACTAACCAAATGTTTGCAGCAACTCAGGGAACCCATATTCAAGAAAAACAGCTACATCTTGCTAGAAGAGTAAGCTTTGTGGTATTTTAACTTGCACTAGCTCCCCAGTTTGCATTCCAGTACCAGTGCCAGAGGGAGTAGAATGTATGTCATTTGGAAATACTTGCCTTTGACTGATCTGTCTAGTAATTCCCTGAAGAACTGTCCCAAAAGGCATGTTTTATCTTGCTTTAGAACTTGCCTAGTCATAGAACCAAGGGCCCTTATTGAAAACACAAGTAAATATTTTAGTCTTTGCTGTCGAGGCAATAGATAACAGTTGAAGCAAACAGTAGATTAACCAAATATCTTGGGAGAAAAGGCTGGGGTATGAGATGCTTTGAGGAATAAGGGCTTTGAAAAGTTCTGGAATTCCTGGGAATCTAGAAGACCATGTGAATGCCCACGTTATTCATATACTCAAGAAAGACAAGAGAAAGTCCCAAGCTCTCACCTCTATTTGACCTAAGCAAACAGGAAGTGAAGGCCAAGGCAGAGCTGTAAACTGCCTGGCTGAGTGTTGAAATCATGTCCCAATAAAGACACAGAATCCTTCTGCAAAGACTGAGAGATTTTTTTGTTCCAGGTGCTTAAGGAAATCTTTGTTCAATCATTAGCTGACTACTAAGTTAACGAAACAGAGACTTCAGTGGCCATACATGACAAAAAATACAGACTTTACAAAATTAGTTCAGAGAAGACACTAAAAAACTTGCTACAGCAAGCAGCAAGAACAAAGCCTTTGGAAGGGGTTGAATCTGATTTCCAGAGTTGACAAATTATAAAATTCAAAATGTCCAGTATTCCATAAAAAATAAGAAAGTATGCACAGAAACAAAAAAGTATGGCCCATTTGCAGGGGAAGAAAAGCAATCACTAGAAAGTGTTCCTGAGGAAGCACAGACATTGGACTTACAAAACAAAGATTTTAAATCAGCTATTTTATATACGTACAAAGAACTAAAGGAAATTCTCTCTAAAGAACTAAAGAAAGACATGAGAGAGATGCCTCAGCAAATAGAGAATATCAATTAAGAGAAATTATAAAAAGAAACCAAATAGAAATTCTGCAGTTGAAAAGTATAATACTTTAAATGAAAAATTCACTAGAGGAGCTAAATAGCAGATCTGAGGAAGCAGAAGAAAAATTAGCTACTTGAAGACTGATCAACTGAGATTATCTAATCTGAAGAACATAAAGAAAAAGGAATGGAGAAAACTGAACAGAGCCTAAGAGAACTGTGGGACACCATTAAGTGACCTAAAATATGCATAATGAGAGTTCCAGAAGGAAAAGAAAGAGAAGGAAAGAGAGAGAGAGAGAAAGAGAGAGAGAGAGAGAAAGGGGGGGGGCAGAAAGAATATTTGATAAGATAATGTCCAAAAATTTCCCAAATTTGATGAAAAATATTAATCCACACCTCCAAGAGGCACAGTGAACTCCAAATAGAACAAACTCAGAGATTCACACCCAGAAACACCATAATCAAAATGTCAAAAGTTCAAGGCAATGAAAGACTCCTGAAAGTAGTGAGGAGAAATTCATCACATACAAGGGATTTTTAATAAAACTAACAGCTAACTTTTCACCAGAAACCATAGAAGCCAGAAGGGAGTGGCAAAACATACCAAAAATTGTATACTTGGCAAAAATATCCTTCAGAAATGGAGACATTAAGACATTCCCAGATAAACAAAAATTGAGAGTTTGTTGATAGCAAACCTGCTCTACAAGAAATTCCTTAGGCTAAAATGAGAGGATACCAGAGTAACTCAAATCCACAAGAATAAAGAACACTGATAGTGGTAACTACATAGATAAATATAAAAGACAGTATTAATGTATTTTTGCTTGTAACTCCTATTTTTCCCTATCCAATTTAAAAGACAACTGCATAAAGCAGTAATTACAAATGTATATTGATGGAAAAAGAATGTATAAAGACATAATTTGTGGCAATAACAGAATAAAGGGAGAAGAAACTGAGCTATACAGGAGCAAAATTTTGTATACTATTAAAATTAAGTTGGTATTAATCTGATTTAGGTTCTTATAAATAAAGATGTTAATTGTAATTCCCAGGGAAACCAGTAAGAAAATAACTCAAAAATATATAGTAAAATAAATAATAAGGGAATTAAAGTGTTACCCTAGAAAGTGTCCATTTAACACACAAAAAAGTAGTAATGGAGTAATTTATGAGGAACAAAAACATATAAGACATAGAGATAATAAGTAGGAAAATGGCAGAAATAAGTTCTTCCTCATTAGTAATTACATTAAATGTGAATGGATTAAACTCTTCAATGAAGAGATTTGTAGAATGGACTTAAAACACACACAATCCTACTATATGCTGTCTATAAGAGTCACACTTTGGATTTAAAGACACACATAAGTTGAAAGTAAGAGAATGGTAAAAGGTAGATATTCCCTGAAAAGAGTAATGAAAAGAGAGCTGGAGTGACTATCCTAAAGTCAGACAAGTGTACCAGACTTTAAGACAAAAATTGTCATGAGAGACAAAGAAGGGCATTTGATAATAATAAAGTAGTCAATCTGTCAGCAAGATATAACAATTATAAACATGTATACATCTGACAACAGGACCCCAAATACACAAAACCAAAACTGGCAAAATTGAAGGGAAAAATAGACAGTTCTACAATAATAATTGGAGACTTCATACCCCACTTTCAAAAACGTATAGAACATATAGACAGAAAATCATCAAGGAAAACTTGACAACACTATAAACCAACCATATTAATAGACATTTACAGAATACTCCACCTAACAATAGCAGAACATTTTTCTCAAGTGCACGTAGAACATTCTCCAGGTTAAACTATATGTTAGGCCACAAAGTAAGTCTCAGTAAATTTAAAAAGATTAAAACTATACAAAGTTTGTTCTCTGACTACACTAAAATTGAACTGGAAATCAGTAACAAATGTAAACCAGGAAAATTCACAAACATGCTAAAATTAAACAACATGCTCTTAGACAACTAATGGTCAAAGAAAAGAAATCACAAGAGTAATTAAAAAATACTTTTAGATAAATGAAAATGAAAACACAAAATGAAAAAACTTATGGGATATGGGGAATGTTGGAAGAATGCTCAGAGGAAAATTTATAGTTATAAAAACTTTTAAGAAAAAAGAAGGGTTCAAGTCAGTGACATAATCTTCCATCTTAAGAAACTAGAAAAAGAAGAGTAAATTAAACTCAAAGTAATAAGAATAAAGAAACAATAACGATTAGAGTGAAAATAAATAAAAAGGAGAATAGAAAAGCATTAAATAAAATCAATGAAACCAAATGTTTGTTCTTTGAAAAGATCAACAAACTTGGCAAACCTTTAAACAGACTGACCAGAAAAATAGAAAGAATACTCAAATTACTAAAATCAGAATTGAAAGCAGGCATTCCTGACCTTACATAAATAAAAAGAATTATAAGAGATTACTATGAGCATGCCACCAAATTTTATAACCTAGATTAAATAATCAAATTTATAAACACACAGACTACCAAAACTGACTCAAGAAAAAATAGAAAATCTGAAGAGATGTATAAAAAGTAAAGAGATTGAGTCAGTAACCAAAAAAATTTCAACCAAGAAAAGCCCAGGACCAGATGGCTTTACTGGTGAATTCTGCCAAATGTTCAAAGAATTAATACTAATCTTTCACAAACTTTCCAAAAAATAAAAGGCAGGGAACACTTCCTGACTCATTCTATGAGGCCAGTATTATCCTGATACTAAAACCCAACAAAGACATTAGAAGAAAGGAAAACAACAGATGAATTACTCTTATGAATATAGATGTAAAAATCCTCAACAAAATACTAACAAACTGAATCCAGCAATATAAAAAGGATTACACATCATCATCAAGTAGAATTTATCCCAGAAATGAAATGTTTGTCTGATATACAAAAATTAATTAATGTAATATACCATGTTAATAGAATAAAGACAAAACAACAACATCTCACTCACAGAAAAAGCATTTGACTAAATCCAACACAGTTTCATTATAAAGAATACACAATAAATTAGAAATAGAAGGGAATTTCCTCAGTCTAATAAAAAGCATCTATGAAACACCCACAGCTAACATTACCCTTAGTGGTGAAAGACTAAAAACCTTTCCCCTAAGACTAGGGGAAAAAAAAAAAACGACCACTCTCCCCACTTCTATTCAGCTCTCTATTGGAAGTTCTAGCCAGGGAAACCAGGCAAGAAAAGAAATAAAACATGTCTAGATTGGAAAGGAAGAAGTAAAACTATCTTTATTCACAGACAATATGATCTATGTATAATTTAAATAGAGAAAACTCTAAAGAACATTGTATTAGTCAGGGTTCTCCAGAGAGACAGAATCAATAGGATATGTTATAATTATATGAGAGGGATTTATTAGGGGAATTAGCTCATGTGACTATGAAGAAAAGTCCCATGATAGGCCTTCTATAAACTGGATGCCGGTAGCGTGGTTCAGTCCAAGTCCAAAGGCTTCAAAACCGGGGAAGCTGATGGTGTCCTTGGTGTTAGTCCTGGAATCCAAAAGCTGAAGAGTTTTGAGCTCTGATGTCCATGGACAGGAAAGAAGAGTGTATCCCAGCTCCAGCCGATCAAGAGAGAGCTTCACCTCTTTCCTTTGTCTTTTGTTCTCTCTGGACCCCCAGCGGATTGGATGGTTTCCACCCACACTGAGGGTGGGTCTTTCCCACCCAGGCCACTCAGACTCTCATACTAAACTCTGCTGGAAACACCCTCAAGGACACACCTAAAAAGATAGCTTTACCAGGATTCTCAGCATTCTTTCATCTAAACAAGTTGACACCTACAATTAACCTTAACCAACATATGCACTCATGTGCGCGCACGCACACACACACACACACACACACACACACACAATTAGATCTAGTAAATGATTTTAGCAAAGTTGAAGTATACAAGACTAATATACAAAAATCAGTTATATTTCTATATATATCAACAATGAAATTAAGAAAATAATTCAATTTACAGTAGCATCAAAAAGAATAAAATACTTGGGAATTATTCCAGTTCACACTCCTTATGATGACTATTATCAAAAAACAAAATGGAACAAAACCAAACAGAAAATAAGTGTTAGTGAGAATGTGAATAAATTGGATCCTTTGGGCACTGCTGGTGAGAATGTAAAATGGTGCAGCTGCTATGGAAAACAATATGGCACATTAAAGTAAAAAATGTATATAGAGACAAATCTCTAAGAGAACATTTTATTTGGGAAAACAGGATAGCAATCTGGAGCATACACATAGACAAGAGTGTTCCCTGGTGTGTCCAAAGCACAAAGAAAGTATTGGGAGTTTTATTAGAGAAGGAAATATTACATACTGTTTGAAAGAAAGCGCATTGGCACTAATGAAGTTTTTGGAGTTGGCAGGCTTTGATTGGTGAGTGGCGGCAGTAGGTAAAATTAGTTTTAGAGTCATAACAGGTCATTTCGGCAGCTACTAGATAAAACTAGTCAGAGTTACAATAGGCCATTTCAGCAGCTGGGTTTATAGAAAATTCTTCTTGGAGCAGGTGCTGTGTGACCCACATCCTTTTTCTTCCTGGCCTCTTGACTCCAATTTTAGTTTGTGCATGACAAGAATGACCCAATTTGTATAACCAACTTTCACAGGTAGTTCCTCAAAATATTACAAATAGAATTAGCATGCAATCCAGTAACTTCATTTCTGGGTATATAGCCAAGATAATTAAAAGTAGGGACTCAAACAGGTATTTGCACACACATGTTCGTGGTGGTCTTATTCACAATAACCCAAAGGTGGAAGCAACCCAAGTGTCTATCAACAGAAGAATGAATAAACAAAATGTAGTATATGCATGCAATGGAATATTCAGCCTTAAAAAAGGAAAGAAATTCTGACACATGCTACAGTATGGGTTAACCTTGAGGACATTATGCTAAGCAAACTAAGGCAGTCACAAAGGGTAAATGCTGTGTGTTTCCACTTATACGAGGAATCTAGAGTAGTCAAATACATAGAGACAGAAAGGAGAAGAATGGTGGTTGCCAGAGGCTGGAGGAGGGAGGAAGGGAATTATTATTTAATGGGTACAGAGTTTTAGTTAGGGAAGATAAAAATAGTTCTGGAGATAGACAGTGGTAATGGTTGCATAACAATGTGAATGCACTTACTGTCATTGAACTGTACACATTAAAATAGCTAAAATGGTAAAAACAAAAACAAAAATGAAAACAGAATAAATTGAAGTAAGAAAGCAAGAAGAGGGAAAAAAGAGATGGCAATACTCCCCAAATTGCTCTACAGTTTCAATGTAAAACTATCAAAATGCTAATTGCCTTCTTTTGCAGAAATGAACAAGCTGACCCTAAAATTCATATGAAAATGAAAGGGAACTCACATAGCCAAAATAGTATTGAAAAAGAAGAACGAAGTTGAAGGACTCACACTTTCAGATTTAAAAACTCAACTACAAAGTCACAATAATCTAAAGGGTATAGCACTGGCATAAGGCTAGACATACAGACCAATGGAACAGAATTAAACCAGAAATAATCCCAGCTATCTGTGAGTAACTTATTTTTCACAGGGTTTCCAAGCCTATTTCAGGAGGAAAGAACAGTCTTTCCAATAAATTGTTCTGGAACTGAATATCCATATACCAAAGAATGAAGTTTGATCCCTATCTCACACTATATACAAAAATTAACTGAAAATAAATCAAACTCTTGGAAGGAACATAGGTTTTGTGACCTTGGATTAGGTAATGTCTTTTTAAGTATGACACAAAAAGCACAAGAAATAAAAGAAGAAAATAGAGAAGGTGGGCTTCATCAAAATTAAAAACTTTTGTGCATCAAAGGGCACTATCAAAACAGTGAAAGTATGATCCATAGAATGAGAGAAAATATTTGTAAATCATATTTCTGTTAAAGGTGTAGTAGCCAGAATATATAAAAAGCCCTTCAAACTCAGCAATAAAAAGACAATCCAGTTTAAGAATGGGCAAAGAACTTGAAGAGATATTTTTGCAAAGAAGATATACAAATAGCAAATAAGTACATGAAAAGATGCCCAACACCATAGCCATTAGACAAACGCAAATTAAAACTACAACGATATACCACTTCACATCTACTAGGATGCCTATAACCAAAAAAAAAAAAAAAAAGGGAAAATAAGTGTTTGCGAGGATATGGAGAAATGGGAACCCTCAGAAATTACTGGTGGAAGTGTAAAATGGTACAGCTGGTGTGGAAAACAGTTTGGCAGTTCCTCAAAAAAAAAAAAAAAAAAAAAAAAACCCAAAAAGTTTTTTTTTTTGGGGGCTCCCAGTACTTTTAAAAAAGGGGAAAA
>NW_007726156.1:445744-491675 GCF_000696425.1 Galeopterus variegatus | reverse complement strand
TCACTGGCTGAGCAAGGCGCGGGAGCAACACCGAGTGTTGCAATCCCGTTGCCGGTCCCCGGTCCGGTACGGGGGCAACACTGAGGGGTGGGATCCGTTGCCGGACACGGAAAAAAAAACAAAAAAAAAAAAAAAAAAAAAAAAAAGACTCAGAAAGTTTTGTTTTTTGGTGGCTGCCAGTACTATTCAAAAAGTGGAACATAGAGTTGCAATATGACCCAGCAATTCCACTTCTAGGTATTGGCCGAAGATAACTGAAAAACATATGTTCACAAAAAAACTTGTATGCTAACGTCCACAGCAGCACCCTATATAACAGCCCCAAAGTGGAACAGACCAAACATCCATCTGCTGATAAGTGGATAAACAAAATGTGGTATATCTATATCCACATTTATAATGAATATTATTTGGCCATAAAAAGGAGTGATATGTACTACAACATGGATGAAGCTTGAAAACATTACACTAAATGAAAGAAGTCAGACACAAAAGATTACATATTCTAATCATTCCATAAATGTCCAAATAGTCAGATTCGTAGAGACAGAATGTAAATTAATAGTGCTAATTTGGGGAGGAGGAGGAGATTTAGAAGTATGGGGTTTCTTTTCAGGGATATGGAAATATTCTGGAATTGGATAGTGGTGTTGGTTGTGTAACATTGTAAATATACTAAAAATGACTGAATTGGGTACACTTTAAAATTGGTAAAGTGGTGAATTTTATGTTATGTGAATTTGATCTCAATTAACAAAAGAGAGAGATGAATCAAAGATGAATGAATCCACTTTAGGTTTTATGCCTGGGTAATTTAGAGAATAATAACTCATCGACAGAGATGAGTAAGTTAGAAAGTGGAGCCTGTTTTTTGAGGACAAATGGCAAATTTGACTTTAAACATGTCAGCTTCAAATTGAAGCCTCTACATCTGGTTGGAAATTATGACCTCTCATAGATGTCTAGTGAGGCTTCAGGACTAGAAATAAAATTCGGAAACCTTTAGCATAGAATACAGCATGAAGCACTCCCTAAGAAGAGGGCCCCTTCCTCCCATATCATATTCTATTCTCTCTCCGGGAAGGCCCAATGCTTTAAAATAAATAAAACCCTCACTGACTTCAAAAGTGGCCCACCCTGAGCTGGCCAGACGAATAACAGTGTAGGAGCAGGGGTAATTCTGTTTTTATTTGGAGCTTTCCAATCTTCAGGAGGACTTCTTTCCTGCTTCTCCTCAAGGTAGGGCCTAGTCTTTTAGTGAGGCAAATCCACTTTTCATTTCCCCAGAGCATTCAGACACCAAGAAATGATTATGTTAACATTTTGGTGAATGCTCTCCACAGGGAGTCTTAAGCAGAAAAGTGCTGTGATCCAATTATGTTCCTAAGAGATAACTCTGGCTGCTGTGTGGAGAATGGATGGGAGAAGGTATTTAGTGGGAATGACAGTATAGTTTTTCTTTTTGGCAGTGAATCTCCTTGGAAATGAAATTCTTCAGTTTTTACTTTAAAACTAAAGTTCTTCTTTGGGTTAAAAATATATATACACATCCAAGTTCACATAGAATCACTTTAGTTTGATTTTTTTTTTTTTTTGGTTCATCAGTGAAAATACCCATAAAAACTACATTTCGCAGTTGGATTACCAAAGAACTCTCACCTCTGCTGTGTGTGTGTGTTTAGCAAAAAGAATTTCTTTAGAAATAATCCACATATTACAACCCAGTGGGAGAATCTACAAATAGACTTTTGATTTTAGCTTCTTGTTGCATTCCAAATTACTGTTTTTATGTTTACTTTTATCTGGAGGAAATTGATTTTGTGAAGGAGTAGACAACCACAGGTACATAGTTACTCACCTGGCATTTCAGCAGGGCTGCTTGCAGTTCTCCTGGAACAAATCTCAGGAAGTTTTTCACTGAAATAAACAGAAGTCTGCAAGCCATACTTTGTTAAGATACTGTGGGAATCAGTACTGTTGTACCTATGCAGGTCTGGTTAACTCTTCTGTATGAGTGTTTAGACAATGTCCTGAGAGAATTAGAAATTTATTTATTTATTTATTTAAAAGATGACCGGGAAGGGGATCCTCACCCTTGACTTGGTGTTGTCAGCACCACACTCTCCCAAGTGATCTACAGGCCAGCCCCCGATAATTAGAAATTTAAAAGGATGCTCTGAGAGCTGTTGGAAACAAGGAAAATTTTTATTTATTCATTTATTATCCATGGCTACCAAAAGAAATATACATGACAAGTTTTGAATCTAGAAACTGGTCTGGAAGTGGACAAACACGTCCAATATTGTAAGTTTGCACATAAAAGAAATGCTCCCTTCCCATTATAAATCACAGAACAAAGGACATTCCTGTGGCTCTGCTGTATGAAGCCTGCACCGCTTTAAATAAAAATTTCCCATCCTCAGTTCACACTTCCAAAAACTTCTCTTCTCTCCTCCAACTCTCTACACAGCCCTCAACTTTCTTTCTCCATGACTGTTCCCGGTGCTGCATCAAATGAGTGGAGACCAGCGGGCAGCTTCCTGCTGCTCACACCTCGCTCTCCGGGGTGGCAACAGTCCTTTCAGCCAGGTGGGAAGGAGCCTCTCAACCACTGCTCCTTTCCCCTCTGTGTATCACCCCCTGTGGAACACGTACAGTAGGTATCGCTATTTGAAGGGAATGGTCGTGGAACGAACGGTGCTCCTGCTGACACACGCCTCATAAGACTTCACCGTCTTGCTTCTCCTCTCCAGTTATTTCTTTCAAAGGCAGTGGATATTACTCCTCTCTTTCAATTCTGATGCATGAATTTCTCACCCTCTGCATGTTCAGTTTTATTGCAGTCACTCACAGCTTCTTAAGAATCTCCATTTCTTTGAGCTCAGTGATGCTACTCTCTTTTGGGGTCTTGGATGTCTCAGGCTCTTTTATGGGCCCCTCATCCACGCTGAATGTTGGGTTCCTCAGGGTCTACTTTGGCTCACTTGCTCTTCTCTCTTTCTTTCTCTCTTTCCTTTTTCTGGTCATCTCTTTTATCCTCATGATTTTAACCATTGAGTTCATGTGGGTGATTTCCAAATTGACATTTCTCCCAGAGCTTCAGACTATGCATCCTACTGCCTGTTAATCTCCACTTGGATACCTCATAGGCACCTCCAACTTAGCATGTCCCAAACTGCCTCCCCTACAAACTTATTACTCCTTTTTCAGTTTCCCTGTAAGCCATTAGAGATTTCAGCTCTCTCATCACTTTATCAGTCAGGATTCTTTCAGAGTATTCATAGAAGAGTTTAGATTCCTTATATGGACCTTGAGCTAAGAATGTAAAGCCCTGAGCTCATCATTTCCTCAAGTTCTCCAGCACACTTGGAAGCAATTAATCAATCCCATGATAGTTAGTATTTTCACTAAAATATCCTATGACAGCAAATACTTGTTCATCCAAAGCTTTACCTTCTATGGCAGAAGTTGGAAAACTATGCCTCCTGGGCCAAAACTGGCTTGCTCCCTGTTTTTACAAATAAAGTTTTATTGGAACAAAGCCACACCCATTCATATGCTTATTTTCTGTGCTGCTTTGTGTCACAACCACACAGAATTGAGTAGTTGTGATGGAGACCATATGGCATATTTACTATCTATCCCTTCTCAGAAAAAGTTTACCAACCCCTATTCTGTAGGCATTTGATTAAAGGTATCAACATGTGATAATTTGTGTAACTGTTTCGCCACTGCATGCCATATCATACTAGTGTCTCCTTTATCACTGGAAACAGGGCCATTCATACTATTAAATCTGGTGAAATCAGAGGATGAATTCCATATGATCCAGAAACTATTCAGAGAACTCATCCTTAAGGTTCTATACCCCTGGAATCTTGTCTGGTACCAAATTCTCTACTAGGGTTCTATCAGAGAAATAAGACCTTTATAAATTTGACCTTACACAGTTGTGAGATGTGTTTACCAGTCTCTGTGAGGCTGTTGTCTTTGTGTCTGGTGCTGGAGCATGAAATTTGCAGGGCAGGTAGTCAGGAATGGGAGATGGATGTAAAGTTGGGAAGAGGAGCAGGAATGAGCCAGATTCTAGAACCACCAGGTGGAACTCACAAAGATGGATGGAACCTGTGTCAGTCTCTCACCATCTCCAACTGGGATAATGTGGGTGTCTACAGGAGGAGCTAGCACACTGTATTAGTCCATTTCTGTTGCTTATAACAAAATACACGGAACTGGGTGATTTATAAAGAAAACAAAATTTATTTTTTTTCTTTGTAGATATTTATTCTACTTCAAATAACAGAACCTGACAGCCCAATATACAGTGATAAATACTCTTCAATATAAATACAATTTACAGAAATTTCTATCAACAAAACCTAAAGAAACAAACTTCATTTTTACATTTGTATATTTAAATTTAAAAAATACCTTCACAAGATATTAAATATTGGAAATAACCCCTGCTTTAAGGTAATTTAATGTAGTGACACTTGGTTTATAACACAAACACCCCAAATAGATATGTTCTCCATATTTCCTTAACTTAAAAATTTGTGGTATAAAGTGAAAATCTGAAGTGATGTGTAATGCAATAGACTCCAAAAGAACATATGAAATTCTCTAATTTTACATCTGAAAAAGTTTATGAAAATATAAAAAATTATCAATGTGTATTTGTACAGTCAAGTAAATTAGCCAGGTTTTCTCTTATTTCACACTTCAGGACTTGAAAAATACAACAGGCAGTATCCTGTACTTCACAGTGAAAAGCTTTCTATTTAGTTTGTAGTTCTTTAGCTAATAATCACTATTTTCCATCCCAGATTTTATACAAATATTATTCTATTTTCAGTGGCAAACTTTAAATTTATCACCTGACAAATACAAGAGTTTAGAGCTGAGTGCACTTGTCCTGGGATATCGGAAGAACTGCCCAGATGGTTAGATCGACAAGTGTTCCTGATTAGTCAAACCTAAGACACGCTCCCCCCTTAAAGTGCATCCAATTGGTTTACTTCCTCACTTCCTTTAGGCTGGGAAAATCTGAACACTTCTAATAAATTGCTATTTACAATGTAGCAATTTCTACTAGGACAGATTTTTTGATGTTTTTTTTTGAAGAAAACTTATAAGGTGATGCATAAAAACTGAGCAAAACTAAGAAATGTGTTTTGGTTTCCTGATTGAAATTTGTAATTCAAATTTCTTTATGACAAAAGATGCATCTGTAAGTTTTGCATTTCTCAACATGCAGACAATGAGATGCTAACACTGTTCTCCCACAGCTGGAATGGCAGGGACACGTGCAGCTCACCACGTGACACTGGCCCGGGCGGCCCCTCACCCCCTCTGGCAGAGCCGATAAAGAGCCGTGAGAACAGCTTGAGGAGACACAGACATCAGATGTCAGTGATGGGACAGCTCGGAGGTCTAGTAAAATCCCATTAAAATTTGTAAGTCAAGTTATTGGAAAAGATAACTCTACAACCTGCAAAAGCAATGTGTGTTTGTAGGTACTTCTCATTTTTCTAAGTGGAAATATTGAATTCTTAGTTTCTTTTTTAAAGCCATCAGAATTGTAAAGATGTGAAATGTTGCAAGAAACAATTATACACAAAACTGCAGCAATTTTTGGAGTCCAGAATGTTCTCTTCCTCATCTAAGTTCACAGTTATTTCAAAAAGTATTTTTTCAACACATTTTATGAACTTCGTCAGGTGGAGACTACACACACGAGTGTGCCCCATCACTGGCAGTTGGGCACGGCTGGCAGGAGCTTAGGTTTCAGTGCCTACAGGTCCTCGATGGTCACTTTCATTTCTAAGACTGTGTCATCCTCGGGGTCGCAGGCCACCTCTTCCCTCTTGGCTGATTCAGGAGCCTCTTCCACATCGTGGCGTGTCCCTCGCTTGGCGAGCTGTGCATCCAAGGCTCTCTCCAGGTTCTGCTCTTCTTCAGGGCTGTGCAGCTGATCCTCCTCCTCTTCCTCCAGAGCCTGAGCCTTTGAGAACTGACCAAACTGCTCAACAGTCAGATCTGGGCAAGGAGCTGTGGACACCCCGTCGTCTGCCTTGGTGTTGGAGTCCTGGTGGAAGGAAGGAAGAGCTCCGACAGACTCCTTGGCAGGGGGCTCAAATGATTTCTTCTTTCCAAAGAGAATTCGCAAGATGGGTTCCAGCGGTGACATGACAGAGGAAGCTGCTTTAGCGGCTGCTGCTCGCTTAGTTGAGGCTGTGACAATGTGGGTAGCTTCTGGCTTGACGGACGACTGTATTTTTAACTCTGATGGTTCCAGAAGAGAGGGTGGAGGTGGAGGGGACCCTGTGGGTGTGGTGCCGACAGCGGTGCCTGCAGGGTACAGGGGACACTTGGAGGGCTTCTCCTCAGACCGCGGGGACGCGGTTATCTTGGGGTAGATGGAAACGTCCACTTCTTCCTGTTGAAGTCGGGGCCGTTTCTTCTCAATCTTGTCTAACTCTCCAGCACTTGAAGGACGTTTTATTTTATACTAACCCAAGGATTATATTTGGGCGTGGTGACTCGAGACCTGGTCCCTCAAAGGGCAAGAGTGCGGATGGAATAGGGTCCTTAGCACCCAAGTGGAATGAGGTAGAGGTTCTTGATGTGCCTGGTCTTATTAGGTACAACACCAAAACGGCCACGACTGCTAAAGTAGGAATAGAGAGAAACGTAGGCAACCTCTTCTTCCTCTGTCAGGGGGTGAAAGTGGGTCAGACAGAGCTCCTTAGACACAGAAGACTTGAGTTCACCAACATAATCCCAAACCATCTTCGGTGCGATCCTCCCACCGATGTGAATTGTGTTGGGCAAGTCCTGACTGGGATAATCAAAACACCCAGAGACAGGATATGCCTTAGTGACAAATTTTGCTACACTTTTCATGTAAATAAATCCTTTCCAAACAGTGTTGAGTTGAGATAAAAAGTGGGTCGTATCAGAAAACAAAATTTATTGCTTACAGTTTCTGAGGCTAGGAAGTCCAAAGTACAGGGAACACATCTTGTGAAGGTCTCATGGTGATGACAGTATTGGGGGAACATTCAACCCAAGGCACACACTTTTTCTTGGGGCTAAATATTCACCTGGCCCAGGAGTCAGAAAAGCTGAAGGAAGACCTAGGAGGGGGTGGAGCACATGCAGGACTGGCTGCTGCTCCATACTGAGGAGATGAGCCAGCAGATAAGTGACAAGATGCATGAGCTGCACCAATGCCTGGTGCTCCTGCACCAGCCTTTCACACATCAAACATTATGGCTGCTGCTTCACTTCTACCACCCAAAGCTCATGCAAAATGTCTCCACAGTTCACCCTACCCAGAAACACACAAGGAAGAGTTCTGGGAAACAGTTGCTCTAACTACATTAACAAATTAAAATCTAATACAATCACATTCCCAATTATTAATTTTAATAAAATTATTTTAAATTTTAATTAAAATATTAAAAATTTCTAACTAAATTATTAATTTTTGTTTCTCTGTGTATGTGGACTCAAGTAATGTTGCATTACTCACTAAGTTTCTAAAGCTAGGTACCTGTATCTCTTCCTCTCCATTCTCAACATTAGTCACACACCAAATCTTGCTCATTCTAGGTCCTCAATGTATTTCTAATGTCTGTTCTTGTTTAGCAGTGAGCTAGCTAGTCCAGGGTTTCATTACTTTTTGCTGTATTGCTGTCACTACCTCACCAGCCTCTCTGCCTCTTATTTATTTAAGAAAATTATTTATTTATTATTATTATTATTTTACATTCTAAGACATTGTTGTGGAGCAGTGGGAGTGGGACAGGGGGACATGGCAGGGGGACCAAGGTAGGGGTGTGGGGCCAGGGCTGGCTCATGGCTGGCTCTTTTGCAGGCCTGGGTGTGGAGTATGGGGGTGTGTGATTGAAGCCTGAGGGCCTCCTCCCACTACAGCTCAGGAACCTAGGGCGTTTCTAGTGGTGGCTTGGTTATCACAGAGTTGGATATGGACACTGAAGGGCATCAAGAGCCTGGGAGGCTTCTGTGGAGGCTTGGTCATTGCTGGGCTGTGTCAGGGGGTGTGGCTGGGGCCCTCAGGCTCCCCACTAACCCTGGCTCAAGATCCCAGGGGGCTTCCTGCTCTTCTAGGTTTTACAGGTGTTCTTTGGTGTGTTAGACCTTTACTGGTTAATATCAGAACTTTGTCTTTGATCCTTGTGTTTTTTGTGTTTTCTTTCAGTTCTGTGTTATTAGCTACCTTCATCACTTAAACTCTGCACTGGAACTAATTTGTTGTTCTTTGCTTGCTTCTAAAATGGGGGAACTTCCTCTGGGGACCAGTACTTGAGCCCTGTGGTTGAGCTAAATTGCTGCTTTGCTGCTGATTCCCTGGAGAAGGCTTTTTTTGTGCAGCTCAGGTTTTAATTGTTGACCTTTCAAGCACTTCTGGGTCTTGTGAGGTCTGGAACACCTGGGTTTTGTGGAAACTATGGTCTGGGCCTGACTCTTTTCAGCAAACTGTATCCCCTGCAGTTCTATATTCCTGACCAGTCTCCACTGGGTGTTCCTGTGCTGATTGGAGGGCAGATCAGCCGTCCATGCTGTGCCTTAATGTTCCCCCCGTGGGCCTGTCTCCCCCACCGCCTGGACTCCAAATGCTTCCCATGGGGCTGGCCATGCACTGGTCCCTTGCAATGACTCACCAGCCTTTGATTGGCTCCTTTTTTTAGTAGTCTGTGGCTCCTCACTCCTATGTGGGTCTGTGGGAACCCTGTCAGTGGTCTTGCTGGCCTGGAGGCCACCAAGGCCCTCTTCTCCCCTGCAGTCTCCAAGCAACTTCACACAAAGGGTACAGCTGAGGTTTTGCCACCTCTCACGTCGTGTGCTCACAAAGGCCAGCCTTGAAATGGCCAGGGCTTGAAACAATTGGCGTGGTCCTTTCTTTCTCTCGTTGCAGCTTCTCCTACCTTCATGAACTCCGTAGGTCTCTCCTTCTCTTCCCCTGAGCTCTAGTGGCCCCACCTTGGCAGTCTTTGCTTTTTAATAGTTGTAAATTGATCAACTGTGGGAGAATGACGCTGGGGACCATGTATTCTGCCATCTTGATTCTCTTTCTCCCTCGCTTCTCATTTTGTCCTGCTGGAATCCATCCTCTTTTCTACAGCTCGCATAAACCGCCTCTAACACAAACTGAACCACATCATGCATTCTCCCATTTACTGCTCTAGAACATTATGATTGGTAGTAGAGATTGGGAGTAGGGAGACATTGTGTAAGGTTATGAGTTACCTTCTTGCTTTTCTGTAGTTCCTAGGTTTTTAAAAATTGTGGTAAAATATAACAAGATTTATCGTTTTAACCATTTTAAAATATACAATTCAGTCACATTAAGTATATTCACATTGTTGTGTAACCATCATCACCATCCATCTCCAGAATTTTTTCATCATCCCAAATGGAAACTCCATACCCCTTAAACAATAAATTCCCCTTCTCCCTACACACCCATCCCCTGGTAACCACCATTCTATTTTCTGACCCTATGAATTTGACTATTGACTACTTTAGGTATTTTAGATAAGTGAAATCATATAGTATTTATCCTTTTGTGACTGGCTTATCTCACTCAGCACAATGTCCTCAAGTTTGTCCATGCTGAAGCATGTATCAGAATTTCCTTACTTTTTAAGGCTGAATGATATTCTATTGTATGTACATACCACATCACACTTTGTTTATCCACTCATTTGTTGAGTTGCTTCTACATTCTGGCAATCGTAAGTAATGTGACTATGAACACAGACATACAAACATCTGTTTGAGTCCCTGCTTTCAATTATTTTCGATATATATGCAGAAGTGGAATTGTTGGATCATATGGTAATTCTATTCTTAATTTTTTGAGCAATGTACATACTGTTTTCCACAAGAGCTACACCATTTTACGTTCATACCAACAGTGCACAAGGGTTCTAATTTCTCCACATCCTTACTAACACTTATTATTTATTTTCTGGTTTTTGTTTTTATAACCAGCCATCCTAATAGGTATGAAGTGATATCTCATTGTGGCTTTGATTTGCATTTCCCTGATGATTAATGATGCTGAGCATCTTTTCATGTGCTTATTGGCCATTTGCATATCTTCTTTTTTTTTTTTTCCTTTTTGTCTTTTTTCATGACCGGCAACGGATCGCAACCCTCAGTGTCGCGCCCGTACCGGACCGGGACTGGCAACAGGATCGCAACCCTCGGTGTTGCGCCCGCACCTTGCTCTGCCAGTGAGCGGCCGGTCTGTATGTGGGATCCGAACCCTTGGCGGGAGCACCGCCACGCTCCCAAGCGGCGCACTGTAGCAGTGCGCCACCGGGCCGGCCCAACATATCTTCTTTGCAGAAATGTGTACTCAAGATCTTTGCCCATTTTTTAATTGGATCATTTTGTTTGTTTGTTGTTGAATTGTAGAAGTTCTTTATAAATTCTGGATATTAACCCCTTATCCTATATGCAATTTGTAAATATTTTCTCCATGGATTGCCTTTTTATTCTATTGATAGTGTCCTTTAAGAAGCTTTAAATTTTGTTATGTCCCATCGATCTCTTTTTCCTTTTGTTGCCTGTACTTTTGGTGTTATATTAAGAAATCATTGCCAAATCCAATGCCACAAAGCTTTACCCTGTGTTATCTTCTAAGAGTTTTATAGTTTTAGCTCTTATGTTTAGGTCTTTGATCCATTTTGAGTTAATTTTTATATATGGTGTAGGTAAGGGTCCAACTTTACTTTTTTTCATGTGAATATCCACTTTCCTAACACCATTTGTTGAAAACTGTCCTTTCCTGAATAGTCTTGGCATCCTTGTTGAAATCATTTGGCCATCTATGTGATGGTTTATTTCTGGGTTCTCGATCCAGCTAGTCTGTCTTTATGACAGAACCACACTGTTTTGAGGTTTGTAGTAAGTTTTGAAATCAGGAAGTGTGAAACCTCCAACTTTTTTCTTATTTTTTCAAGCTTATTTTGGCCATTCAGGTTGTAGTTCCTACGTGTCTTTGTTTTTGTATTTTTAGAAAATGAATATTAATTTCATTAGTCACATTAAAACATTAAAAGGCAAATTTAACAAAATACTACCTACCCAAACAGCTCCCTATGTGAACAAAGCAAAACTCTTTAATGGGTCTCCATTGTGCACTGAGTAAAGGCCAAACTCGTTGGCAAGTCATTCAAGTTTTCAGCATCCTGTCTTCTATAGATTCCTTCTCCTTTGTCTCATCCTCGTCCCCACCCTCTGTATTGCAACTCTTTTCTAACTTAATTAACGCCTAACTGCTTGTACTTCCTCTCATAACCCGTTCTCTTTGTAGTGCTATAACTTTGCTTATACTAGTCTCTCTGTCAAGAACACCCTTCCTATTTTGGGGGGGATTGATTTCTCCTAGCTCTTCCTTTCAGAATTAGATTGAATGTCGTCTTCTTCAAGAAGCTTTTCCCAAACCCCAGTTAGGTTGAGATCCTTCTGTCTGAGTTCTGATGGCCTGCAGTCTATGCTGTTTGATTAAGATATTCTATTATAGAATAGAAATTGTGTGTAAGCTCTTCAAAGTCAGGGACCAGATCTTCTTTTTCTTCTTCTTTTTTTTTTAACTTCCAGCGTCTAAACACAATTTTTTGGTACATGGATAACACCTGTTAAATTTAACAGAACTGAAAGGAATTTGGTGTCTCCAAGGCAAGGGCCTACTGCTACGGGTGGGATATCATTGCCATTGGCAAAGGGAAACTCAAGTGGGAGAGATCCTCTATTATTGGTCCTGGGGATCAGGCCCATTGGGGTATAGAATATATGAACCCTTGCTGAGGAATATAAGTATTGGATGACTTCCATAGAGTGAACTTGGAAAAATTCCCCTATTGCTAGATCACTACACAGGATATCTATTCAAAAAAGTATATAAAGTTCAGGTAATTCCAAAAGCCACTGGGCAAAAACCCAATTCCTCTGTGGCGTGGTAGTCCTTTCCTGGAATTTCCAGTTCAGAGCCCTGTGAACCCTTTTATCCTCCAGTGATAGAAGCATGCCTTATGCAACTTTAGCTCTTTATTTCTTAAGAATGTTTCTCCAGATACCTTTCAATGACTGTAGATTTATGATTACTTTAAAGACAATATGGTTCTAAACCCAAAGGAGTCCAAGTGGGCTTGGTTTCTGGGACATCAGAGTTGAATGAATGCATTTAGAACAAAATGAGTAATGGTAGGTGTCCACCATGAGGAGCCAGGTGTGGGGAGCAGCCTGAATCAGCAGCCACAATAAAGCAGAGACATCCTCATTAGGAACCTCTTCCTCATGTTCTGTTCAGGGCTGTTAGTCACACACAGACATGTGGCTTGGCTCATTGTTCAGACGTTGCAATTTCCGTGGACACATGAAGGGAGTGAGTGATAAACGTTCCAACTCAAATCTTCCTTCTGCATGTGGTGAACTTGAGAGCAAGGAGTTGCTCAAGTGCAACTTGGTTTTCTGCACAGCATCTTGCTCATAATATGTGCTTGATAAATGTTTGATAGGAGATCCAGTTCTAGAAGAACAAACTTTTCTTTTAGTGAAATTGATGTAGTTTTCTGCATATCATAGGAAGTGTATTTTTAACAGCTATTATCATCCATAATATCATCCTGATATGCTTAATTTTCTGATCCAACCACTCTTCTAAAAATTGTGAAATGCCATATGAGCTAACAAATAGCAAACAAGTGGTCTGAAGTCTTAAACGCTCAGATATTTAAGGAAAGTATTTGAAGAAAATAGCAAGAGAGTATCTTAGTCCATTTCTGTTGCTTACAATAGAAATACCTGGACTGGATGATTTACAAATAAAATGAAATTTATTGCTTACAGTTTTGGAGATTGGGAAGTACAAAGTCCAGGGAACACATCTGGTGTGGGTCTTGGTGGTGGCAACAGTGACCCAGGGGTGTCACTGTCAGAACCATGACCCTGACCACCAATATTAATCCATTTATGATGGCTTGGTCCTACAACGTAATGTCCTCTTCAGACCTCACCTTTCAATTATCATAAGGATTTTCCACCCTCAACAGTTACATTGGGAATTAAGTTTCTCATATATGGACTTTGGGGGACACAATTTAATCAATCCACAGCATTCTGCCCCTGACCCCTTAAGTTCATATCTTTCTTACAGGTAAATACATTCATTCCATCCCCAAAGTCTTATTTCAGCTCAAAAGTCCTAGGTTCAAAGTCCCATCAACTTCCAAGATACAATGATGGGACAAGCATAGGGTACATATTCCCATTCAAAAAGGGAGAAATAAGCCAAAAGAAAGGTGTAACTGGTCCCAAACAAGTCCAAAATGCAGTAGGGCTGGCATGAAATCCCAAAGCTGATGAATCATGTACGTTGACTCCATGTTCAACTTCCTCTGCATGCTTGTGCAGGGTTGAGTCCTCAAGTCCTTGGGCAATTCCACTTCTATGGCTTTCCTGGTCTCAGGTGATGCTTTAGCTCTCACAAGCTGGTGTTTTACGCTGGTAGCTTCACAATTCTGGGGTCTCCATGGCAGTCCCACTCTCACAGTTCCCCTACGCATGGTGCTGGTGGGGTTTCTCTGCTGCAGCTCCAACCCCACATTTCCACTTGGCACTGTCCTAGCAAAGGTGCTATGTGGTCACTCTACCTGTGACAGTTCTCTTCCTGGGCCCCTAGGCTTTTCCATACATCCCTTGAAACCAGGGTGGAGACTCCAAAACTTTCACAGCTGGCTCTTTGTGAGACTGCAGACATAACACCACGTGGACACCGCCAAGGCTTCCGGCTTTTTTTCCCCACAGCTGTGGGTCCAGCCACACCTGGAGCCAATTTAGCTATGTCTGAAGAAGCCAAAGCAGCTTGGGTGCTGGTGTGGGGAGCAGCTTCCTGAGGTGTCCCTGGGCAGTGAGCTGGTGGAGGGTACCTCTGGCCTATTCTCCAAGACCATTCTCTCTCCCTAGGCCTCTGGGCCTCTAATGGAATGGTAGGGTCTTAAAGAGGTGATTGGATTGTTTCTCTCAGAAACATAATTTTTTTTTTTTTAAAGATGACCAGTAAGAGAATCTTAACCCTTGACTTGGTGTTGTTAGCACCACGCTCTCCCAAGTGAGCCACGGACTGGCCCAGAAACATAATATTTTTATTCCTCAGCAATTATGATTGAGTTCAGACTATCTTCTTTCTAATTCTTTAAAATAATGTGTCAACAGATATGATGTGGGGGGAAGGGGAGGGGGTAGAGAGGAATGGGTAAAGAGGCATGAAAATCAAGTACAATGTATTTTGAGAAGTAAAAGAAAATAAAATAATAAAATAAAATAATGTGTCAAAAAGGGAAAGTTCCCCTCTAAAGGCGAACTCTCCTGTGTCCTTGCTGGTGTCCTATGACAGCTCATCCTAAGACAACTTTCAAAGTACTGCTTGGACTTTTAGACTCTTTGGCTTCAGCTTCCCAAAAAGGGAAGTTTCCCCTTTAAAAATCATTGCTTTGTGAGCATATATGTCATAATTGCTGTTTACATACCTGACTGCATCACTGGATGATGCTCTGATGTCAGACTACACTCAGGTGCTCAGTGAAGACTCACTGAGAACTCAGTGCTGTGCTAGGAGCTACTAATCACTCCAATGCAAGACATTTATTGAGCATCTATACTCTGCTGGACATTGGAATACACAATAGAAAGGATGGTCCGTGTGTTCAAAAGGCTCAGAATCCAGGTGAGGAGATAGCATATGAACAAATAAGCATGCAGCAATTTGAGCAGTCTTGTACTACAAGTGAGGGCTCAGAGAGAAGTAAAAGCGAGTCATTGCTCTGGTGCTGGGGAAGGGGAACTTTTCAGAGAGCAGGTGATACATGACCCTAGGCCTTGAAGGACGAGTGCAATTTCAGTAGTTAAAGGTAGGTGAGAATGGTGGGGAAATAAGTTGGGTAGACAAGGTGGTTGAAGGAAAACTTGAAAACCAAGGAGAATTTAATCTGGATTGGTAAGTAAGAAGAGGCAATCAACTGTAGGCTGAGGAGCAGAAAGACGGCACGTCCTGTGAGTCGTTTAAGGAAAATTAGTCAAACACGACATGTTGAAGACAGAGAGGTTGTCCTGAAGGCAACCAGGAAGTTCTTGCAGCATTATAAGGTGATAAAGCCTGGGACTGGGGGATGAGGAAGGAATAGAGGAAAGGAAGGGACCACAGCAGGAAGGAACAGTGCTTAGCACAGGGAAAGACATGAATAAATGCCTGTTGAGAGAATGGTCAAATACTTAAATGGATAATCAATAGGATTTGTTAATGTATCAAAAGGATGGAACATGAAATGTGACTATGCCTCTAAGGATTTCAACCCAAATGACAAAGAAGAATGGTTTATTATTTCATCGATGGGGATTGCGGGTATGAGAGATGAAGTGGATTCAAAGAAATAGAAATTAACCAGTTGTTATAACTCCTACAGCGTAGAGTTTTGTTTCCTTCTCCTAAGTGCAGGATGTAACCTACAGCAATTTATCAGTAAATATTAATAGGAAGTTAATAGTGCAAGTAATAGGGGAAACGAGAGCATGGCTTTTGGTCTCTTTGGTGTCCTAACATGGCTTGTTCTGGAGATACCTCTCAAAGTGCTGCTCAGGCTTTTAGCCATTTTGGCCTCAGTTTCCTCATTTGAAAAATGCGGATGTTGATCTGGGGCTAGCTAACATCCTCCTAGTGTTGATAACTGGTGACTCTGTTCTTTTTGCTGATATTGGTGTTCCTTCTCCTTAAAAAACATCTCAAAAAAGAAACCCCAACTCTTTAGGACTATCCCTTCCCTCTGGTGTGAGCAGGGGAAACGAATGCGTGAGGTACAGAGAGAATCTGAAGGACTTGTGAGCTGAAGGGCTGTTTCTCACTGGTTTGGATGATCCCATTGCCATAAATGGAAGTGGTGTTAGGAGTGTTGTTTTTGCCATGTCTCCTGGACTTAAATGGAACTAAATTCTGTTGTAAAGATGGAGAGGAGAGAAGAGGAGGGGGTGCCTGGGCTGGGAGCTGGCTGCTAGTCCGTGCACGGAGGTCCAAGTTCAAAAATGCTTGCAGGAAAGCTTCAGTTCAATTTTGTCTCCTCACACAATGAAGCCGTTGTATATCCAGAGGCTGGGAGAAGGCAGCTGGATTTCTAGAGCTCAATGGCCAGTGTCTTTTTTATTCCTTTTTGATTTTCCTCTTTTGGAGACACACCCTACAGAACACACATATTTCTACCTTGGCTGAGAATAAAATCCTAGTCAGTTATTGTTGTAAACTCTAGGAAACAAGCAGCACATCCTGAATATGAGTTATCAGTCCCCATTAGCACATGGTCTCAGTGAGTTGCTGAGCAATATGTGAATAAAGACTTTCAGTAAGACAAGGAGTGATTAAACACTTTACCCTCACTTTAAACACTTGCCTGGCCTATGATGACCATTTTAGGTGGGTAAGTCCCTGTACTGCTGGGTCCTTTTGCTGTGTTAGTTTGATTTTGTAAACTACTCCTATGGGAACGTGTTGAATAAATGCCCATCTGATTTCAAAAGTCCAGAGGGATTTCTGTGCCTACTGCTCACAAGATCTAATCAGATTGTCCTCGAAATGGCTCTGGCCCTCTCTTTGGGAATAATTTCTGAAGTGATAATTTTTCTTTTTTAATGCATTAAGCCTCTGTGTGATAGTTTTTCTGTTATATTTTCTGTTATCCCTAAACTGAAGCTTAGGGAAGTTGGCACAAAAGGAAATTGAGGTTGAGAGATGGGGTTGGGTGGATGCATTTAGATACAATGATAGTAATAGTTGACATTTATACAGTGCTTACTCTGTGCCAGGCACTGTTAGAGGAACTGCATGAATTTATTTAATCTTCAATGTGTACTCTATAAGATAGGTATTATTATCTTCATCACCTTAAAGACAGGGACACTGAGGCACAAAGAGGTTAACTCATGAAGGTAGTCAGCCAGTACTGATAGGTAGTTGAGCCAAGCTCCTAAATCTGGTACTTATAGCCAGACACTACACTAAATGTCCTGTAAACAGGGTTCCCCTAATTTTCATGCTTTTTGGTTTCCTGACAGCCACACTGTGTTTTAGTTCTGAATACAGTTCTTGACTCCTTATTGATTTTAGTCCAGTTCTCAGACATAAGATGAGTAGAAAGAGAGAGTAAAAGGGGTGGAGAATAAGGGAAGACGTCACGGCATTGAGGCCACAGCTCACACACACGCATATGTGCTCATAGTCCGGCCCCTTTATTTTATTTTCACCTCATCCAGAGGCTCTTTTCCTGCCAGGTTATACATAGGCCTTCCCTGAGAGATCAGTTCTTCCCACTCCAGGTCGTGGGAAGGGGCAGGAAGGAGATGGCTTCCTTTCCAAGAGCCTGCCGGAAAACCATGTTTGGAGAGGAACGCTTATAAAAATTGATCCATAAGAATAGCAGCTGCAAAGCCCAAACCTCTGGGAGTGAGACAGTGTGATCACCAGCTCTCAGTTCATAGAAAGAAATCAGTCCTGCCCTGCAGGAGCTCAGCATGGACAAAAGCAAACACCAGTCCTGATGTGTCATCCCCACACATGCCAGGACCCTAAGATTGTCATCTTGGGACATATTTTGCAATATCCTGTCATGTGTTCTACCATTTCTTGTACCCTAGATTTAAAAACATCTTCAACTCTTACAACAATACAATTGAATGCTGTTTTGCCATTACAATGAATGAGGTTGTATTGATATTGAAAGATACCCACGGCATGATTTTTAGGTGATATAAAGCTTGCAGAACAGTATGCACATTATAATATCATTTGTGTTAACAAAGACAAAAATACACGCATAATAATATTTATACAGTGCTTATTATAAGCCAGACATTATTCTAAGCTTTACATTTATTAACTTATTAATCCTCAAAGCAACTTTATGAAAATGGATACTATTATTATCTCAATTTTATATGCAGAAATCAAAGTATGGAGAGGTTAAGTAACTTGCTCGAGGTCACCAAACTAGTAAATGGCAAGGTCGGAGTTTAAACCCAGGCATCCTGGCTCCAGAGTGTCTATTATTTACTTTTTTTTTTTTTCACATCAGACAGGTGATGTGCCAGCATTATAACAAGGTTTAGAGAGAGGCATATCCCACATACTAGTGTGAAAATCCAATCATCACGCTTATGAACCACAGAAATTTCCAGAGTGCCCATTATTAACCCATGTACTATACTACAAATGGTGCATAAACATAGAACAATTCTGGACAAATACACAACACACTGCTAACAATGATTAGCTACGAGGTGTGGAAATGGTCAGTGAGATGAAGGACAGGAAGGGATGTTTTATTTTTATAATACATACTTTTATATTTTGGGGCATTATTCTTAAACTATTTTATTACTTGTTTACAATGTAAAAAACCTATTAAGGGATGCAGGCAACACTTAAACCTGTGGTCACCTAGTCAAAGGAGGAGATGAAGCAGATACTGTTTCCAGGAGGAGAGGATGAGAACTGGGCTGGGTTTCTATGTGGAAAGGAAAGAGTAAGACAGGACTTAAAGAGAAGAGGGAGAAAGAGGACTGAGGAGCCAGGAGAGGCAGCACAAGAGGGGAAAGAGTTGAAATCTGTGAATCACCATGTGGTGCAGATTTGGATATTTAACACTGTTGGCTTTAATCACCCACACTTAAACATAAAGTTTTAGTGGAGGTAAAAAAAAAAAAAGCCTGTGTTCTCCATGTACAGAAATGAAGTATTTTGCATATTTTAAAAGTTAACCAGTAATTGTCCTTTTGCGTGTAAGGCTGGGTTGCCAGAGGATCCTGGGGAGAATTCCAAACATTACACACTTGGCTCCATCTTGAGACCAGGTATTTTAGTTTGGAGAGATGGTTGCTATTTAAAAGCAGGAGTGGGCTCCCTGTCTCTGAATAAGGCAGATACAGATTGACCCTCCCCTCCACAGAGCAGTCTGGATAAACAGGGCCACTCACAACACAACCACACTAGCATGTGAGGGCAGGGATCAGGTTTCAGCTGTTGGGACATCTTGCTGGCCTGGTGACAGGCCTCTGTGAGGTGGCCCCATTCCAGCAGATCCCACTAGATCTTTTGCCAAGTCTGCTATCAGATCATCCACCTTCCCTCTCAAACTACAGCTGAAGTCTCTGGAGGAAGGAATGTACTATTGTCTTTCATATCAGGGCCTTCCTGGTACACGTAGTGGTCAGGTGCACCACAGCCACTTCACCCCTACCAGGATATCATGGGGAGCACTGTTAGAAGAGAGACTGAGTCTTTGGAAAATGTAGCCTCTAAAGGACTGTCAGTCAGGTCCAAGAACAACCATCCTCATTTAGAATATTTCTGTCAATTTTGATTTTCCGGAATACAAATGAGATTTTCTTAGTTTTTCCTAAGCTTGGATGGACTTCGTTTTAGAGCATGGCATGTTTTTATTTTGACAAGCATGAAGAGGTGCCACCTTCAGATCTCCTTCCTGTGGCCACTGCTTCTTCCCCAGATAGCTACCATAATAGTGATTATAGCTATGTTTGTCGAGTGAATAGTATCTGCCAGGAATCATACTGAACACTTCTCACAGCAAAATGCTACAGTAGGGAGTAGCATCACCATTTTATAAATAGGTGAGAATCAGAGACATTCAGAGTCTTCTCCAGGGCCACTCATTTGAGGCAGAGTTGAGATTTAAACCCAGGTCTGTCTGTCCAACTCCAAAGCTAGTAAATTTATGCATTATGCCAGATTGCCCTTTCAAATGCAAATGGAAACTATTTTTTAAAAAAATCAAATAGCTCCCTAGTAAATAGGTGGCCAGATCTGTTGACATAAACACAAGAGTTGTATCTTGTTAGACCTAATGTCTTAGATTCTCCTTTACCTTACTATATGAATGGCACTTATATATGTATCTTTGGAAGATACCCTTACTCAACTACTAAATGCAGTGAGGTCCTAGAAGAGGGTTACCATATTCTCACAGTTCCTCATTTATGCCTAGAATATAATTCTTGCACTCAGAAGGATTTGCTCTGATTGTGTTCAGAGGTTTATAGAATAAACCGAGCAGACCCATCCCTCTCCCCGATTCTGAGGCCAATGGCTTGCTGAGTTCATCACCACCCAAGGGAAAGGTAGGAGACTACTGTCCTGGTGCCTTTGGCTCAGGTCTCAGAGGAAGAATCATTGATATTAGGGCTAATTGGCATCTAAGAATTGCTTCTTTGCTGAAGGTATCTCTTCATGGTGAAAGTAATATGAACAGTTGTTAGGGCTGGGCTTGATTTACCATTGTCTCTTGTACATGATCTTCACAATTATTTAAACTACTTGAATTCAAGTTCAATCTTTATATAAGTTACTGAGTCCCTTAAAAAGACAAGTTGGGAGGGTTCTGTAAAAGAGGTTTTTCTAAAGCTGGTTATAGTCTTTGCATGACTATGCTCTGCAATAGATGGAATTTTTATTACTCATGGAAATGTATCTTTAAAGACAGTGTTTTTCACACTTTTTCTCCTCTACAACCCATATAAAAAATACACTTTAGACTTTTACTTTTGACCAAGATGAAGTAATAGAAAACAGATTTACCTCCTTGCCTGAAACAAGCAATAAACTGGAAAGAAATATAGAAACAACAATGTTTTGACACTAATTTTATCAGGCAGTGGAGGAAAATAATTCCTGAGAGACAGAAAACAGATAAAGTGAGCCCTATAATTTACTCTAGCTTGCTTCTGGGAGAGAGTTTCTCATTCTAATGTAGGGAGGGGAAATCCAGGCAGAGCCTAGTGGTTGAAGAGATGGACATGGGAGTCCAGAGAGGCCAAGATGGCTAGTTTGCAGAACAGAGAGCTGTACCCAGGGAAAGAAAGCTCTGGAGATCTGATGAGGGTCTCTCTGAGTCTTCAACTGATCATTGGTCAGCACATGCCTGTGAGGAGACTACCTCAAGCTAGGGAGAGAATGGTCCCAAAGGAGCAGAGCACAGGGCCAGAATCTTTCACATTTCTCCCAGAAAAAGTGGGAAGCTTCAGAATTGATGGGGTTTTGGGTAGAGTACTTAAAAATATATTGCCTTAGTTGTAGGACAAAATTAGCCACAGACTAAAGGTGACTCTAGCGTCACCTAACAAAGTTTAAAAGCAAGTCTTGAAAGGATAAAAGCATTTCCAAGTAACTTAACTGTGCTTCAGAACAAACTTCAAGAATATTTATAGGAATACAAAAATATCTACCACTAACAAGGTAGAATTCACAAGGCTTGACATCCAATTGAAAAATTAGGGCCGGCCTGGTGGCACACTGGATAGTGCGTCGCTTGGGAAGCGCGGCGGCGCTCCCGCCCGAGGGTTCGGATCCCACATACAGACCGGTTCCCGCTCACTGGCTGAGTGAGGCACGGGAGCAACACCGAGGGTTGCAATCCCGTTGCCGGTCCCCAGTCCGGTATGGGGGCAACACCGAGGGTTGCGATCCGTTGCCGGACACGGAAAAAGACAAAAGACAAAAAAAAAAAAAAAAAGAAAAATTACCTGGTATGTATAGAAGCAGTAATATGATTGATAATGAAAAGTAAAATCAGAAGAAGCAGACTCAGAAATGACACACTTGATAGAACTAGTAGAAAAAGTTTTAAATAGTAGTTATAACATTCTATATGTTCAAGAAGGCAAAGATTGAACATGTTAAGTAGAGGCATGGAAGATATAAACAAGATTCAAATAGAATTTTGGAGATGAAAATGATAATATCTGAGATTTAAAAAAATACACTGGATGAGATTAACAGCAGATTAGATACTGCAGAATAAAAATAAAATATTTGTAAACCTGAAGATATAGCAATAGAAATGATACCAAATGAAACTCAAGGACAGAAAAGAATGTTTAAAAATGAAAAAGCATTAGTAACCTACGGTACAATCTCAAAGACCCTAATGCACATGTAAATGAGTCCCTGAAGGAGAGGAGAAAGAGTGATGGACATAAAAAATGTTTGAGGAAGTAATGGCTGAGAAATTTCCAAATTTGATTAATACTGTAAAGCCAAAGAGCCAAGAATCTTAACAAAGCCTAAGAAAAAACAAACAGAGAAAAAAACCCCATAATTTATACCAAGAGACATCATAATCAAATTGCTCAAAAGAAGGGATAAAGATAAAATCTTAAGAACTTCTAGAAAAAAAGACACATTACATATAGAAGAGCAAAGATAAAAATGACGGAAGACATGTCAGAAACAACGTAAGCTGGAACACCATGAAACAATCTCTTTAAGGTACTGAAAGAAAAAAGCTGTCAAAATCCAAGAAAAACATTTTGCAATATGACTTTTTCAGACATTTCAAAAACAGTTTTTCCAGGCAAATAAAAACTGAAGGAATTTATCACCAGCATATCTGCACAATAAGAAATGTTAAAGGAAGTTCTACAGGTGGAAGGAGAAAAATACCGGATGGAAATCTGGATCTATACAAGGAAATGAAGAGCACTGGAAATGATAAATATGTAGGTAAATGTAAAAGACTATTATTAAAAAATGCTTTGAAAACAATAGACTGTGGAAAGCAAAAATAATAACAATGTGTTAAAAGGCTTATAACATAAAGAAGTGAAATGTATGGCATTAGCAAAAAGACCAGGAAGGGAAAATACATGTATAGTGTTTACAGATTCTTATACTATGTGTGAAATGGTATATTATTACTTGAGGGTAGCCTGTATACTATGCACATTTTGTTATAAAATGATAAAACAGAAAGTTATAGCTAATGAGCCAACAAAGGAGATAAAATAGAATCATTCAAAATATTCAGTTATGGGAATAAGGCAAGAATGTCCCCTCTCAGCATAGCACTGGAAGGCCTAGCTAGTGCAATAAAACAAGAAAAGGAAATGAAAGGTATACAGATTGGAAAGAAAGAGATAAGACAGTTTGTTTTCATGGATGTCATGATTGTCTATGTAGAAAATCCCTAAGAATCAACAAAAAAACCTCCTGGAATTAATTAGCAATTATAGCAAAGTTGCAGGATACATGGTTAGTATTACAAAAGTCAATTGCTTTCCTATACTAGCAATAAACAATTGGATTTTGAAATTATAAACATGATGCTATTTACATTAGCACTCCCCAAAATGAAATACTTAAGTATAAATCTAACAGCACAACTACAAGATCTATATGAGGAAAGCTAGCAAACTCAGTAAAAGAAATAAAAAAGGAACTAAATAAATGGAGAGACATTTCATGTTCATGGATAGAAAGAATCAATATTATCAAAATTTCAGTTCTTCTCAACTACATCTGGAGATTCAACATAATCCCAATGAAAATCCCAGCATGTTATTTTGTGGGTGTTGACAAACTGATTCTAAAGTTTATATGAAGGGTCAAAAGAACTAGAAGAGCCAACACAGTATTGAAGGAGAGGACTGACACTATCCAATTTCAAGACTTACTATAAAGCTATAGTAATCAAGGCAGTGTGGCAAAAGAACAGACAAAGAGATCGATGGAACACAATAGAGAGCCCAGAAATAGACACATAAATATGGTCAACTAATTTTTGACAAAGGAGCAAAGGCAATACAGTGGAGAAAAGACAGTCTTTTCAACACATGCTGATGAGCAACGGATATCCATACGCAAAACAAATGAATCTAGACACTGACCTTACACCCCTTACAAAAATTAACTCAAAATGAATTATAGACTTAAATAAAATGCAGAACTATAAAACTCCTAGAACATAATAGGAGAAAATCCATATGACCTTTGGGAATGGTGATGATTTTTATATGCATGATTCATGAAAGAAATAATTGATAAGCTGGACTCCACTAAAATGAAAAACTTCTGCTCTGCAAAAAATAATGTCAAGAGAATGAAAAGACAAGCCACAGACTGGGAGAAAAATTTTGCAAAAGACCTATCTAATAAAAAAACTCTTATCCAAAATATGCAAAGTACTCTTGAAACTCAACAATAAAAACATGAATAACTTAGTTTAAAAATCACCCAAGCAGACACTTCATCAAAGAAGATTTAAGATGGCAAATAAGCGTATGAAAAGACGTTCCACTTTATACGTCATCAGAGAACTACACATTAAAACAACCATGAGATGCCACTATTAGATAACGACTATGAGAATGGCCAGAATCCAAAACACTGACAACACCAAATGCTGGTGAGGATACAGAACAATAGCAACTCTCATTTATTACTGCAGGGAATGCAAAATGATATGGTTGCTTTGGAAGACTGTTTGGTGACAGTTTTACAAAACTCTTGCCATACTATCCAGCAATCGTGCTCCTTGGTATTTACCCAAATGAGTTGAAAACGTATGTTCACAGAAAAAACCGTACATGGCAATTTATAGCAGTTTTATTGATAATTGCCAAAACTTGGAAGCAACCAAGATGTCTTTCAGTAGGTAAATGGATAAATAAACTGTGATACATCCAGACAATGGACTATTATTCAGTGCTGAAAAGAAATGGGCTATCAAGCCATGAAAAGACATGGTGGAAACTTAAATGCATATTACGAAGTGAAAGAAGCCAAACTGAAAAGGCTATATACTGCGTGATTCCAATGACATGACATTTTAGAAAAGCCAAAACTATGGAAACAGTAAAAAGAACAATGGTTTCTAGGGTTTGGGGAGCAGGGAGGGATAAATAGGCAGAGCACAAAGGATTTTTAGGGCAATGAAACTAGATATGATACTATAATGGTGGATGCATGGAATTATACATTTGTCAAAACGAAGCAAATGAAGAACTCCCAAGAGTCAGACCTAAGTATGGGCTCTGGGAGATGATGTGTCAATGTAGGTTCTTTGACTATAAAAATGTACCACTCTGGTGGGGAGCATTGATAGTGGGAGAGGTTGTGCATATGTCAGGGCAGAGGATAATATAGGTACTCTTTGTATTTTCCATACAATTTTACAGTGACCCTGAAACTGCTCTAAAAAATAAAGTATATTTTTATTTTTATTTATTTATTTAAATTCAAGTTTATTTATATTTATTTTTGTGGGGTACAATGTATTGTTTCAATACATGCATATCTTGCACCATCATTCACTCAGGGTAGATAGCATAGTTTTGTCCCCATTAGTTCATCCCTTATCTTCTCCCCCACCCCCACTCCTCCCAGCCTCTGGTAATCATTATTCTATTCTCTACTTTTTTTTTTTCTAAATATGTAAAGATTAATATCTTCATTGCAAAAAGAACTCTTAAAAATGAACTAGAAAAATCTAAGCTGAAATATGGTGAGGCACATGAGCAGATAAGTCACACACCCAAAGAAATACATGTGAATAATAAGTATCTTCTAGGATCTGGTTGCAGGAGGGAGTGGACCTGTCTTGGCCCCCATCTCTCAGGATCCTGGGCGCTGGGCTTGCTTCATTGCTGGCCTGGATGTGTGGTGGCAGTGAGGCTGGTGGCATGGCTACGGCCCTTGGTCCACATCTCCCAGGACCTCCTGGGCATTGGGCTGGCTTCTGTCACTGGCCTGGATGTGCAGTGGCAGTGGGGGTGGGGCTAGGGCTCAAGGCCCCTGTTTCCCATAAAGTATATTTTTAAAAAATTCTTAAAAATACTCAATTCAGGGCCGGCCCGGTGGCGAACTGGAGAGTGCGCCGCTTGGGAGTGTGGTGGCGCTCCCGCCGAGGGTTCGGATCCAATGTGGAGACCGGTTCCCGCTCACTGGCTGAGCACGGTGTAGGCGCAATACCGAGGGTTGCGATCCCATTGCCGGTCAGTAAAAAAGACAAAAAAAAAAAAAAATACTCAATTCAAAAGAAGGCATAAAAAGAGGAAAAAGGGAACCAATAATAGACTAATAAAAAACAAATGGCATGATGGTAGATTTAAACCTAACCATATCAATAATAACATTGTGTTAATTAAAAGGCAGAGATTGTAAAATTATATAAAAACATAAGAATCAATTTTATGTTGCTTCCAATGAATTCCACTTTAAATATAAAAACACAGATAAAATAAAAGTGACAGGATAGAAAATAATACACTCTAGTAACACTCATCAAAAGAAAGCTGGAGAGGGCCGGCCCGTGGCTCACTCGGGAGAGTGCGGTGCTGATGGCACCAAGGCCCCGGGTTCGGATCCCACATAGGGATGGCCGGTTCGCTCACTGGCTGAGCGTGGTGCTGACAACACCAAGTCAAGGGTTAAGATCCCCTTACCGGTCATCTTTTAAAAAAAAAAAAAAAAAAAGAAAGCTGGAGAGGCTCTATTAATATCACAAAAGTAGATTTCAGAGCAAAGATGACCAGAGACAGAGGGTTATTTCATAGTAATAAAGAGGTCAGTTCATCAAAAGGACATAGTAATCCTAAACCTTTACACACCTAATGATAGAGCTTCAAAACACATGAAACAAAAACTACAAGGAAAAACAGAAATCCACAATTACGGTTGGAATTTTAACTCCCCTCTCTTAATGATTATTAGAACAAGTAGACAAAAAGTCACCAAGGACACAGAAAACTGAATAGAACCATCAATTAACTGGGCCTAACTGGCATTTATAAAACTATCCACGCAACAGTAGAATGCACATTATTTTCAAGTGCACGGGGAATATCCCATTAAACAGAAAACAAATTGTAATAAATTTAAAGGATTTAAATTATACAAACTATTCTCTGATCATATGGAATTAAATTAGAAATCAATAATAGAAAGATATCAGGAAAATCTTCAATTATTTAGAAATTAACATGTTTATAAATAATCCATGAGTCACAGAAGGAATCAAAAGAGAAATGAGAATGCATTTTGAAATAAATAAGATTAAAATATAACATCAAAATTTGTAGAACAAAGCCAAAGCAGTACTTAGAGGGAAATTAATAGCACTAAACACCTCTATTAGGAACAAAGAAAGGTCTCAAGTCAATGACCTCAATTTTCACAAGAAACTAAAAAAAAAAGAAAAAGAAAATGATAAAGATAGCAGCCAAAATCAATAAAGTAGGCAACCAAAAATAAGAGAAAATCAATGAAACAAAAGCTAATTCTTTGAAAATATCAATAAAATGGACAAACCTCTAATCTGATTTTAAAAAAAGACAAAATTAGCAATATAAAGAATTAGAGAGGGAGCACTGCTATAGTTCCCACACACATTAAAAGGATAATAAGTGAATATTATTTACAACTTTATGCCAATAAATTCAACAATTTAGATAAAATAGAAAAAAATTTGAAAGACACAAACTATCAAAGCTAAATAAATGAACTTAACAATTAAAAATCTTCCCATAAAGAAAACGTGAGGTCCAGATGGATTCACTAGTGAATTTTATCAATCATTTAAGGATGAAATATTACTAATTCCACACAAACTCTTCCAACAAATTTAAGGAAATACCTCCCAACTTATTCTATGAAACCAGCATGGCTTTGATACTGAAATCAGACTGACATTACAGGAAAAAGAAATACAGACTAATATCCTTCATTAAATAAATGGGAAAGAACTCTTAAAATTTTAGCAAATTATATCTAACAATATATAAAAAGGATAATATGAGACAACTTCAAAAAGTTCATGGAAAAATAAAATTGAAAGATAATACAAATCTTTCCACAAACTTTTGAAATACCCTTATACATCACATCCAAGTGGGGGTTATCCCCGAAATGGGAATTTGGTCTATCACTGAAAATCCAGTCTATAATCCATATTTTGACAGACTAAAAAATAAAATATATATATATATAATTATATCAATAGATGAAAAATTTTTTTGACAGAATCCAATATTCTTGATATAAACTCTTAGTAAACTAGAAATAGAGGGGAATTTCCTCAGTGAGCTATAAGGCATCTGCAGAAAACCTACAATAAACATCTTAATGGTGAAAGACTGAATGCTTTCCTCCTAAGATAAAAAATGAGGCAAGTATGTCACTCTAATCATTACTATTCAACATTGTACTGAAAGTTCTAGCCGGTGTAATAAGGCAAGAAAAAGAAAAAAAGACATTCTGATTGAAAAAGGAGAAGCAAGACTTCTTTTTTTGCAGATAACATGATTGTTTATGCAAAAAATCTTATGTAAGTTTAATATACAAAAATTAATTGTATGTCACTAGAGAATTCTAGTAACAAACAATCAAAAATTAACACTTAAAAACAGTACCATTTTAACAGCAACAAAAATAGACAATACCAACATACAGTACTTATGGATAAATTTAATAAAAGATATGTAAAATCTGAACACTGAAGAGTATGAAACATTTCTAAGAGAAATTAAAGAAGGCCTAATAAAATGGAAAGATATGTGTTCATAGATTATAGGATTATGTGTTGTTAAATTGGCAATTCTCTTCCAAACTGATATGTCAGTTTAACACAATCCAATCAAATTCCCAGAAGGCTGTTTTGAAGAAATTGAAAAGCTGATTTTAAAATGTATTTGAGGGCCGGCCCGGTGGCGCACTGCTACAGTGCGCAGCTTGGGAGCGTGGCGGCGCTCCTGCCGAGGGTTCGGATCCCACATACAGACCGGCCGCTCACTGGCTGAGCGTGGTGCGGGCGCAACACCGAGGGTTGCGATCCCGTTGCCGGTCCCAGTCCAGTACGGGCACGACACTGAGGGTTGCGATCCGTTGCTGGTCACGAAAAAAAAAAAAGACGAAAAAAGGAAAAAAAAAAAAAATCTTACTTGGGCCGGCCCGTGGCTCACTCGGGAGAGTGTGGTGCTGATAACACCAAGGCCACAGGTTCGGATCCCATATAGGGATGGCCAGTTTGCTCACTGGGTGAGCGTGGTGCTGACAACACCAAGTCAAGGGTTAAGATCCCCTTACTGGTCATCTTTTTTTTAAAAAAAAATGTATTTGAAAATTCAAAAGACCTACAATGGCCAAAACAACATAAAAAAAAAAGAAGAAGAAGAACAAAGTTGGAGTACTAACACTACTTGATTTTAAGACTTTTTATAAAACTTCAGTAATCAAGATGGTGTGGTATTGGTGTAAAGATAAATAGATTGATGGAACAGAATACAGAACAAAAATAGAAATAGACCCCCCCAACACATGACCAATTAATTTTCAAGAAGGGTGCCAAAACAACTGAACAGGTAAAGGACAATCTTTTTAACAAGTTGTGCTGAAACAATTGGACAGCTATATGCAATAAAATGAACTTGAACCCTCACCTCACACCATACACAAAAATTAATTTGAAACGGACTGCAGACATATATAAGGTTAAAACTATAATTTCTATGAGAAGGGGCCGGCCCGGTGGCGCACTGCTACAGTGCGCCGCTTGGAAGCGCGGTGGCGCTCCCGCCGAGGGTTCGGATCCCACATACAGACCGGTTCCCACTCACTGGCTGAGCGAGGTGCGGGCGCAACACCGAGGGTTGTGATCCTGTTGCCGGTCCCGGTCCGGTACGGGCATGACACTGAGGGTTGCGATCCATTGCCGGACACGAAAAAAGACAAAAAAAGGAAAAAAAAAAAATTTCTGTGAGAAAACACAGGAGAAAGTCTTAGTGGCCTTGGGTTTGGCAAAGATTTCTTAAATATGACAAAAAAGCACAAATTATAGAAAATATAAATAATCAAAATAAAATCTTGTCCTTCAAAAGGCACTGTTAAGAAAATTTAAAGGCTAGCCACAGATTGGGAGGAAGTCTTTGCAAATCATATGTATGACCTAGGGCTTGTATCTAAAATACATAGAGAACTGTAAAAATGCCATTAAGAAGATGAATAATCCAATTTAAAAATGGGCAAAATATTTAACAGTCAATTTAAGGAAGATACACAGATGTCAAATAAGTCCATGAGAAGATGCTCAACCTCGCTGGTCATTAGGTACATGCAAATTAAAACAAGACGACGACATTATATAACCATTAGAGTAGCTAAAATGAAAGCAACTGGTTATTCCAAGCATTGGCGAAGATCTATGCAGAGGAACTGGAACTCCCATTCATTACTGGTGGGAATGTAAAATAATACAACCATCTTACAATAAGATATGTTAAAATACACATATACTACATGATCGAGTCATTCCATAACCAGGTATTTAGCCAGAAAAATTTATGTTCACATAAAGACTGATACATAAATATTTATGGCAACTTTATTTCTGATATCCCCCAACTGGAATCAATCCAGAAGTCCTTCAAGAGGTGAATGCATAAGCAAATTGGGATAGATCCATACAATGGAGTTCTGCTCAGCAATAACAAGGAATAAACTATTGATGCACACAGTAACATGGATGAATCTCAAAATTATACTAAGAAGCCAGATGAAAAAGATTACATACTTACTGTAGGACGCCATTTATATAAATTTATAGAAAGTACAAACTAATCTATAGTGACAGCAGATCAGTATTTAGAACATGGGGTGGGGGTGAGGGGAAGTAGTATGCAGGGGGTATGAAGAGACTTTGGGGAGCAATGGACATGTTTATTATCTTGGTTGTTGTGATGGTTTCACAGGTTTATATATATGCCAAAATTTATCAAACTGTACACTTTAAATATGTGCAGTTTATTGTATGTTAATTATACTTCAATAAACATGTAAAGAAAAAGGAATTCATTTTAGATTGCTACCCACCGATACTCAAACATATAACCTAAACAAAAATACCCTCACTATGTGCAATGTCATCTGACATATCCATTGTGTTCCACTTCATTTGAAGATACACTGTGGTCACAATCGACTAAGTTTGTTTCACAATTCACTAATGAGTTGATACTCATAGTTTGAAAACAGTGTTTTAAGATATATTTGAAAAATAAGAATGGCTTGTACCCAATAGAGTCATCACCTAGTTATTTTGACAAGCCCCTCTGAGCTAGTGTGTCTTTATCACTATAGTTCATCTTCCCTTCTGTTCATGCGATTGAGAAGTTATACAGCCTAAAAGGAAAAGTTCTCATCTTTCAAATTCTGGCATTGGAGACTGAGATTTACTCTCCTCCTTTAGCCACCATCTTCCTACTGACTTGCTTGGGAGATTCTTGATTTTATGATCTCATAATGAAAATTCTTCTATGATGACTCTAGTTAGGAGAACCTCTATGGGGGGCTTTTGGGGACCACTGAGGTGGCAGCCACCTGACTGCATGGTTACTAAAGCTGCCAAGGCTTTTGGACTTAACTAACATGGGTAGCAGCTGCTATTAGCTATCATTTCCTCCATAAAGGAAAGCAAGCTGGCGCTGGCAGTGAACCTACTCCTTCTGATAACTTATTTAGTTTCCTGAAGAATTTACTTTTAGGTGTTGTTTTTGCCTATGCATTGAAGATCATATGGAGAGGGGTCTTTGTTTGCTAATGTACGGTGTATTAACAGTGGTTACCGTGTCTGTGTGCAACTGTGTCTGTGGGCACAGCAAAGAGAAAAAGGCATGAAGCTAGAGGAGGGAAGCAGAAAACAAAAAAAGGATAAAAGAAACTTAGGCTTGGAGTAGTTTATATTTTGCTATGAGTTAGTGTTCCTATATGCAACTTGATATTTATGTGCTTGGTGGTCTCTCTCTAATTGCATGTCTCTCCCTGTCATGGGAAGTGGTGTAATTTGCAAATTCAGTCTATTTTATGTCCATGAAGATTTTAATAAATTAATCTGGAACCAAAAGGAGATAAAACTCAGACTGACGTTTGAGTTGTGATTCTGGCTTCGGCTCTTTTTAAACAGTGGCCAAAGACAAACAGCAGGAAGAGCTGCCATTATTTCCCAAGACCTCAGCCTTCCCAGTTGTTCCAGAAGAACCAGTGGAGCAGATGCTCAGAGCAAGCCCCATTACACACTGAGGGGACACAGGATTGTAAACAAGAGCTTAAATTCCTAGGCTTGGCAGGGTGGCCTAGGTCATAGGTGATTTAGCTCCAAAAATGTTACATCTAGATTGTGTTCCAATAAGTTGACTCCAGAGGTTTTAAGTTCAGAATGTGGACAGTTTTAGGAGAGGGAAATCAGAGTGTATTGATGCTATTGCTTCTGGGAAAATAGATCTCAGTATCGAATTCACACCTTCCTTACTTAGGAACTAGGAGAGAGTATGACATATCAGGGTACTTCAAAAACTTCTTGGAAAAACAGAACTAAAAATAATACACATCTTTATAAACTTTTTGACGTACCCTCATAGTGATAAATACTTGGGCCTTAGTGTTAAGCAAACCTCAGTTCAGGTTCTGTCTCTGCTGCCTGCCAGCCTTGTGACCTTGGGAAAATTGCTTAATGTCTCTGAACTTAGACTTCTCATTTAGAGCAGTGGTTCTCAACTGTGAGTAACTATTCCCTCCAGGGAACATTTAGTAATGTCTGGAGATGTTTTTTATTGTCATGACTTGGGGGTGGGGGTTGCTACTGGCATTTAGTGGGTAGAAGCCATGGCTGCTGCTAAACATCCTATAGTGCACAGGGTCTCTCACAACAAAGAATTATCCAGTCCAAAATATCAGTACAGCCCAGGTTGAGAAAACCTGGTTTAGAGATAATGCATGCAAAGTGTCTGGCATGAAAAAGGTAGGTGCTGAATCAATAGTAGACATTATTACCAAATGATCAATTTAGAGTGGCTGATTGAAAACCAGATTCTGGTTTTCAAGGACCATCTGTGTCTGTCTTAGGTTCAGAAAAAGTGCCCAACAGTGGTACCAGCTGTCCAACAGCACAGGTGTAGCAAAGAGATTAAACATGGTGGCTCTGGAGCCAGATTGCCTGGTCCAAGTCCTGGCTCTACTATTTACCGCATATGTATTCTCAGGCAAGTCACTTAACCTCAGGCTACTTATCTATGAAATGGGTACAATAATGATATCTGCCTCAGAGGGATGTGTTAAGGCACATGAAGGACAAGTCTGCCTAGCATATCAAGTACTCAACTTATATTTGCCATTATTACAGGGGGAGAAGTTATGGAGATAATGCTAAGAGGGGCACTGGTTTTAATAAGAAGCTTTGAAGCTTTTGGTATTGAGTATAAGGGGAACACAAACCAAACAGAACTAGGTAATTCATGCAGCAACAGAAAGTGCAACCCACTGAGGACCCGCGATGAGTTGCTGGGAAAGGTGCCAGGTGCTTATAAATATAATCTCATTGAATCCCCCTGACGACTCTTTGAGCTGGCTTTTATTGACCTATTTACAAATGAGGAAAAAGACACAGAAAAATTAAAGTAACTTGCCCAAATTCACACAGCCACTAAGTGACAGCGCTGAGGTTTTGAATCCTGGTATGACTCCAGTCTGTTTTTTGGGCTGAAATTCAGAAATGCTCAACTCAGGGCAAATTCCCAGAATATAAAGCATTCAACTAGTTGGAATTTTCCATGTCTAAGGATAGGAAGAAAAATTTAAAGCCAAGCCTCTGTCTAGTACATTGGCTGGAACAAATGGCCTGGGGTACGTGGAGATGAGACAGGAGGAGCAGCCCTTATTTTTTTCCAGTGACAACTGCTAAATCCAGGGAGAGCACTCTGCATTCCCATAGCAGCATAAAGTCACTCTCGGAGAACGTTTCCTGGTAATGTCTTAGGCCTGGTAGCCTAAGAGAAAGGATGTGGACTGTTAGGTTAGTCAGTGCTGGTACTTTCCACATGTTGGTATTTTCTGGAGGATTCCTGAGAGCCTCCTCCTCCCAGTACATATATCATGCTGCTATTGTATGTGTGTATGTAGTGATGGGACCACAATAGCCTGGGACCGAGGAGCCAGCAGAACCAGGAAAGGGTTCTAGGTGGATGCTGTTGCTTCCTCTAGACGAACAGCTCTGTAAAGGGTGGGAGTGGTGCCTTAGAAAAGCCAAGAGGCCCGAATAGATCCCAAGACTAGCTGTGATAAGAGGTTGCACACACAACTGTGCTCAGGGCTGGGGCTGTGACATAGGTGCTGTTTCACGGATCTCTGCTTTTCCAGAGAGTCCCCTTCACCACATCCTGTGTTGGAAGGCATCACACACAGCTTACACTGGGACAACCATCTGGGCAGACCTGGCCAGGAACCCGCCCACCTCCCTCAAGCCAGGGTCTCGGCAGACTTCAGCTTTGCTGCCTACTGCCCAGAATAATGGACTTCTCAGAAACCCTCAGCCCCACTCACTCAGCAGAAGCCCAGGAGAAGCAAAGAATGGGCCACAGGCCTCAGTGTCATCATGCCCGCTGTGTATTCTGAGGGAGGCCCTGTTCTCCGCCGGGCAGAAATGCTCTCCCAAGTTCACTAACCTGTTTGTTTAAATATAGAAGCGGAAACAGATGCTGGCTGGGGCAGAAGTCTCTGAGGAGAAGGGGTTTTGGCAGTGGCTTGTGGAGGCTGAAAAGAGCATGGGTGTGCTCCAAGCCCAGCCTCTGCCGATCTGTTTTGGGGCCTTTCTGGCGTATTCCAGAGCCGTGACAATCAGAACTTGGCTCCTCTACAAGCTCCTCCTCATGACTGACCTGGAGGGGGGTTATTTTTAAACTGATCTTTGTGACTTGCTTTTGGCTTGTATCCCCGATCCCCTCTCTCAAAGGCCCCAGAACTTCCTGCTTAGGCCAACTCCAGCAGGGGTGCTGCCTGCAAGAACCCGGAGGCCAGGGCTGTCTGTACTTAGACAGTGGCATGCCAAGGGCACTGTCCTGACAAGCAGAGGACAAACCAGATTGATCTCATGATGGGACTGTATAAAGGACTGGCAGCTTCAGGTCCAGGTACTAGCCCGGAGTGGGGAGACAGCCAGATCAGTCACACAGCAGGAATCATGTGGCCCAACCCACAGATCCAGGACTCTCCGGGCCACATAAATGGGTAGGAACACTGGCCTTGGCGTTGCCAAGTGATCCAGAGGGGGTGCTCCCCCTTTCTGGGCCAGGGCTGTGCTGACCTCTGTGGTCTACCGGGAACATGTCCCCTCCCTCCAGTGTCCCCAGCTAGGCTCAAGGAGTTCCAGAGGAGCACGTCCGGGCCGAGTGCACCACCAGCATCCTCAAATTGTGTTGAGGGTGAATCACACCGACAGTTCCACCCCTCCACCCGCTGCGGTAGAGCAGGGGAGACGAGCCGACGCCTTTGCGACTTCTGGGGGGATTCCCGGCTACGACACCCTGTGCAAAGGCACCTCAGGGCTCCTCTCTGCTGCCTGGGGCTTCCTCCAGTTCTCAGGCCTGCAGAGCCCAAGCGCTGCCTGGTAGCCCATTGCCTCTGGCCCAAGGGACACTTAGCTCCTTGCTGGAAACTCCTTCCTTGTCATCTGCTTGGAGGAGACTGACAGGGTCCCCAGCTCCTGCCAGCGAACACGAAGACCCTGTTCTCTCATCAAATAAGCAGGGCCAAGGACAGACAATTTAGAAAACTGGCACTTCCTCTCCAAAGCACAGGGGAATCCAGGCTCAGTTCTTAGCAGAAGGAAGTTCTGGTTCAGGGGCCCCTGTGAAATCGGCAGGAAGTGCCAGTCTGTGTTCTCCCCTCCCGGCTTTCCACCCTCACCCCTGCCCCTGCAAGTAACCAGCCCATGTGATGCTCAGAAAGTCCTTTCCTGGTTAGAATTTGGGTCAAGAACTAAGTTTTGCTCTAGAGATTCCCTCTCCAGGGGAAGAGCTGACCCTAGGGCTGCCTTTCTGTTGAATTCAGGATTCAAAACTTGCAAACTCTGTTATTCTGTAGAAAGGAGCAAAACCCACCTCCCAAGGTTGCCATTGGATTAAAAGAGCTGCTCTAGGTAGGCAGTGTAATACAGTGGTCGGGCACGCGACTGCCTGAGCTCAAGGCTGGCTCAACCCTTTACTGGCAGCACAACCTTGGGCAAATGACTTAACCTTGCTAAATGTCAATTTCCTCACCCGCAGAAAGCAGATGTGATGAAAATGATAGTCTCTCTCATAGGGCTGTGCCAAAGATTGAGGGAGAATCTGTGACAGAGCCTTCCAGGGTCAATGGAAGATTAGATGATAGGCCAGCATTGTACCTGGCCCAGAGAGAGTCCAGGAGTGTCACTAGTATTGTATTACTGCATGGGAAAGTCCCTAGCATGGCTCTTGACTTTGAGGGAGGCAGGACTTCTTGCAGCATGACGTTAAGGGAGACAGTGTGGTATGATGTGCGTGTGGGTGCCCACGCTGCACACACGCTCACACACTCGCAGTGGGGTGTCAGTGGTGGCGCTGCGTACTACTTCAGACTTTTCTTCTAACATACTGTATCTACTTCCTCTTTGGGCCTTTGTCTTGATCTGTGAAATGTGAAGTTGGACCTATTGTTTTCTAAGATGCATGTCAGCTTTCCCACACAGAGTTTAATATCTAAAATGATATTTATCACAGGGGACGTATGTTTGATCAAGACATGGCAAAGACATTGATCTTCAGCATGTAAAAGGAGCGGGAGGGGTTTTGAGGCTCGCGGCGGTCTTCAGACCCTACGCCAGGGCCCGTCTGCCTGTTTGTGTTTTCTGTTGAGGCTTCTTCGCCCTTTGCCCCCCTCGCTGAGGTCTTGGACCTTCCTCCCACAGCCCCTCCCACCCCCAGCTCCCCTGCAACCCCACCCGGCCAGAAGCTGCCTTTGCTTCCCTGCAGATGTTTCCAGTTTGCAGATCGCGTGGAGTTCACGTTGGTCATTTGTTCCATTTGCTCAGAAACAACAGCCAGCATTATTGGCAGGAAATGGAAAGGGTGCCAACTCCAGGATAACACAAAAAGCCCTAGTCATGGGCATGGGGTGGGGGTGGCAGTGCGGGGAGGGAGGGAGCACAGGCTGGACCATCTGCAGTGACCTAGAGCTCCGTTGCTCCCGCTGAAGTCATGGTCACTGAAGCAGTTTCTAGCTTTCCTCTGGGAATGACCAGACCAGGCCAGGTGACTCATCTTTGAGAGACACTTGGTAATGATCGGAGAGCCTGGCTCCATGGCCCACCCTGAGGCTAAACCCTTGACTGAGAACAACTTCTATTTCTTTGCACTTTTGAAATCAGGAAGGATTCCAGGGTTAATGAAAGATGAGAGGATGTTTCCTATTGAGGATCAAGAGCAAATACAAATAAATGTAATGCAAATTAAATTATAGGCCTTGTGTGCCCCATGTTTGCCAAGCAGCTGTTTTGGCAGGAGTTGGCCTTAACATCCCCCATGCTGCTGTTCAGCAACCTTCACACCCTGAGCAGGGGGTGGCCCCCTTATACTGATGAATAGTGCTGAGTGATCTGCCAGGCCCTCCAGGGTGACGGACACATGAGAAACAGAAACTATGATTATTTTCCTGAATACTCTGGTTCTCAAGACTGGCCCTTGGATGGCTTCACATGCAGCAACTGAGGGAGCCCAAGTGACTTTTGGAGGCTGGTGATGTGACAGGCTATGTGCCTAGAAGCCACACACTGTCAGAGCCGAGGCTGCCTTTCCTCCAGGCTCAAAAAGGAGCAGGGGTGGGGCTTTGGGGGAGCCCACTCTGCAGGCATGCTTACTCGCTTCCTGGCAAGTGTGGAGAAGGGACAGGAAGATGTTACTGTCTCCCTGCAACTCCTTTGGACACTTCCTGTTTCTGAAGCCCGTAGCACTGTTGGTGGGCTTGGAACAGAACGAGGACCCCTCCAGAGGAAGACTGAGAGAATTAGCCCTGAAAAATCTTGGGATCTAGGGAGCACATCTTTATGGATTCCCTTATGGAAGTGGTAGGTGTGGACTGGCTGGGTACTGAAATGGCCCTGATGGACCCTCCCGGGTAGCCTCACATTCCTGGTGACTGCCTGAGGGACGGATGTGGGGGGGTCGGGGGGGGGGGACACAAGTGCCTGGAACCAGGGTCATGCCTGTGTTACTCAGTCCTCAGAGAAGTGTCTTTCTCATTTATCAAAGGGGAAATAAAGACACAGAAAGATTAAGCAATTTGCCTGGCCATGGTCACACATTTATTTCTTTTTCCTTTTTTTGTTTTTACGTCAGAAGGCTTACAGAGAGGCACATCTCACACAATAGTGTGAAAATCCGGTCATCAAGTTTGTGAACCACAAAAGGATTCAGGGTCATCCATTTAGAAACAATGTTCAAAAGAGGAAAGACATGCATGCACTGAAACACACAGCTGGACCCAAGAGCGATTTCTCCTCCGGAGCATGTCAGGGTGAGGGTAGAGTGGGACAGTCCCGGCACACAGACGAGGAGGCACCGGCACGTGTGCCGTGCAGGATGTATAAGTGGCTGCAAGTGTCGCACTGTAGCTGAACATGTGTCAGGCACAGCTTGGGTGCTGTAGTCTGGAAAGGCACTGCCAATATGGGGTAACGTAAGTGATTAGGACCCAATACTGCATTCTCTAGCACGATTTGAAGGCAGACTGGCCAGAGTGCAAGTGCGGTGATGGAGGAGGAAGGGTCAACAGCCTGCTCGGTTGGAGGACCCCAGGCTGTTTGGCTGGGAATTCAGAGAGATGGGGACCAGAGTGACAAAGGAGCCAGTAAAGCGGCTTGTTAGCCAAGAAACCCAGCTGACTTCTTCAGTTTTGACGTTGAACTAGCCACTCTGAGGATCAGTTTATTCTGGTGCACCATCTCACTGCAAATCCTAAAAACCTCATCCCAAACACTGTGATCGGAGCAAGATCAGTGATCGGGGACAATGTATCAGACTAAGCTGCTAGCTAGGGCCATAGGTGGTTCTAGGTCCTGCAGATAGAGCATGAATAAGCCAAGCAAGGGGACAGACCAAAAATAAGTAAACGAATAAACTGAGTTCTGATTATGAAAGGTGTAACACAAGAAATAGAGTGAGGTGGTGGAGAGAGCATGTGCATGTGCGTGTGTATGCGTGTGTAAGGGGAGCGCGTGTATTAATATATTTCACTCCTTAGAGTAATAAAAAGTAAATGCTGTGATGTAATGTGTGTGCATGTGTAAGGGGAGCGCAAGTGCGTGTGTGTGTGCATGTGTAAGGGGAGCGCATGTGTGTTTGCACGTGCAAGGGGAGAGCATGTGCATGTGCGTGTGTGTGTGCATGTGTAAGGGGAGTGCATGTGCGTGTGTGTGTGCATGTGTAAGGGGAGCGCACATGCGTGTGTGTGTGCATGTGTAAGGGGAGCGCACGTGCATGTGTGTGTGCATGTGTAAGGGGAGCGCACGTGCATGTGTGTGTGTGCATGTGTAAGGGGAGCGCACGTGCCTGTGTGTGTGTGCATGTGTAAGGGGAGCGCACGTGCATGTGTGTGTGCGTGTGTAAAGGGAGCGCATGTGTGTTTGCACGTGCAAGGGGAGAGCATGTGCATGTGTGTATGCTAAGGGGGATGTGTGTGCATGTGTGCTTGCATGTGTACGTGCATGTGCATGTATATATTTGTGTGTGTAAAGGAAGCGCACGTGCATGTGTGTGTGTGCATGTGTAAGGAGGCACCATTTCAGATATACCACAGGGATAAGAGAATGAAATAGGCTGTTGTTTGTGAAATCACAAACTGTAATGTAAATATTAGACATTCTTTCTGAGGATTCCTTTAACTAGACCCAAATAGATCACATGATGTTTTCTATCTGTACTTGTTTGGGACTGAAGGTAGAAGATGCAAAAACCTATTTTTGGTGAGGAAGAGGTATTCCTATATCCTTCCTGATTCCTCATTGGGCATAGAGAGGTATGGCCAGCATTCTCGCAGGTAAGGAGAAAGACCTGAGAATACTACATTATACATTCAACTAGAATTTATTACAGTTCTCCTGTGTGCCAGGTACTATTTTAGGCTCTTGCTGCTTTCTTGCTGCTTTGGGGAGAGGGGGAGAGGGAGGGAGATACAAAGATAAATAAGGTATAATTTCTTTCCTTAAGGCATTTACAAGCTAGTGGGAGAAGCAGTCATGTAAATAAATAACTACAAAATAGTGTAAAAGTGCTCAAAGAGAGGAACGTGTGAGCTGAGGTGGGAGTACGGAGGAGGAAGCCATTAACTCAGCCTGAGTGTAACTTCAGTCCTTTGTGGAAGTGGGTGGGGAGTGCATAAACAGAAATAAATTCTACCTGGGGGCATCATAGCATTATGCTCTATAGCACCATTCCTAAGGGAACATTTACTAGATATTGTTGGGTATTGATGCCCCAAGTGCTGTGTTGAAAATTTCCCCAAAGAGTAATTTAAAACAAGAGAGCACTTTCAGTCTCATCATTGCTTTTTTTTTTTTTTTTTCCTTTTTGTCTTTTTTCGTGACTGGCCACGGATTGCAACCCTCAGTGTCGCGCCCATACCGGACCGGGACCGGCAACGGGATCGCAACCCTCGGTGTTGCTCCCGCACCTCGCTCAGCCAGTGAGCGGCTGGTCTGTATGTGGGATCCGAACCCTCCGCGAGCGCCTCGCCGCCGCGCTTCCCAAGCGGTGCACTGTAGCAGTGCGCCACCGGGCCGGCCCTCATCATTGCTTTTTTTCTTTTACCCAAACTGATCATCTAAAATGTGATTGGGGGCCCTTTGTGGGAGAAAAAAAATTCTCACCTCGAAATCATAGGGGTAAAGGCAAGTATCTCTGTATGGCAGACTGGAATAATTAACCTGCAGATGTGCTTTTGAAATAAACGCTAATGCACCTTCTAATGTCAGTTCTATGTATTTATTATTCATACCTTGCATACTTCCAAAAAGGATGTGAAACTACTCATAATAAAAGAGAAGCGGGGCACGACAAAATCACTGAATCACCAGGAGCCAAGGTATAACATGGGGCATATACAAGGGTACTTCAAAAAATGTGTGGAAAAATAGAATGAAAAGATAATACAAAAATTTCCATGAACTTAAAGTACCCTCACAGATGTCCTAGAAACCCTAAGCAAACTGTGATCACTGAGACTGAACATCAGCTCTGAGCCTCCTGGCTGAGCACGTGAAAATGAATTTTACAAAGCTCTTCCACTAACCCGGTGAACAAAGCAGGCTAGTTTATTTAAAAAGCAACCTTTTTTCAAGCACTTCTTAAATTTATCCTATGAAACTTTATATAAAGGGCATAGCAGGGACATAGCAGCAGCCAGTGTCTTCAATCATGATGAAATGCTGAGACATAGTTCATATGACACTTTTCTCTATTAACCCTTAATAAAAAGCAGAGGGAATAAGGTTATCTGGGAAGGCATTTCAGCAGGGAACTAAAGTAATATGGTTTCACAGTGTCATTGTCTGAGCATGGCCTAGATGCAGGAAGCGTGTAGAGAGTGGGAGGGAGGTGGGCTGGCTAGCTGCTCTCCCCCAGCCCCAATAACAATCTTTTTTTTTTTTTTTTTTTTTTTATTGGCACTGACCAGTATGGGGATTTGAACCTTTGACTTTGGTGCTATCAGCACCATGCTATAACTGAGTGAGCTAACTAGCCAGCCCTCAAGTGACAGTCTTTTTAGTTGAGCTTTGATAGGAGCTGGAGTACAGACAATTGACAAAGAAAGCATTGCCTCCCTATGAAAAAAGCCTTACTCATTAGCCTTAATGAAGAATTTCTGCCCAAAATGGCAATTTGGGTTTTGGCTTACTTGATATGGGACTGTTCTTGTGTGGTTCATTGGAAAGGGCCAGGGCTTTGAGGCCTAGATTGACTTGCGTTCAGGCTCCAGCTCTGCCATTTTCTGGCTGTGTTGCTTAAGTCACTCAATTCTCTCCAAGCCTTGGGGTCCTCATCTGTGAAATGGATCTAGTACTAATTTCTTGCAGGTTTGGTATAAAATTGTAAGTGATGTGTGTAAATAGCTGTCAAAGTCCTGGCATGTGTTATTCTATCAATGGCAGCTCTTATGATAATAGTTATGAAAGGACATTGTGGAGTAGGAGAGGAAGACATGTCATGAAAATAGGAGGTTACTTGGGCCGGCCCGTGGCTCACTCGGGAGAGTGTGGTGCTGATATCACCAAGGCCATGGGTTCGGATCCCATATAGGGATGGCTGGTTAGCTGACTGGGTGAGCATGGTGCTGACAACATCAAGCCAAAGGTTAAGATCCCCTTACCGGTCATCTTATTTTTTATTTATTTATTTATTTATTTTTAAAGATGACCGGTAAGGGGATCTTAACCCTAGACTTGGTGTTGTCAGCACCACGCTCACCCAATGAGCTAACCGGCCATCCCTATACGGGATCCGAACCCGGGGCCTTGGTGTTATCAGCACCGCACTCTCCCAAGTGAGCCACGGGCCGGCCCTTACTGGTCATCTTAAAAAAAAAAATAATAATAATAGGAGTTTACTTATCTCCCGCTATGGCAGGAGGGTTTGCATCCAATTCATTAAGGGGTTTTGCCACTGTTGTTAGTTAGAAGGTAAAAAAAATAAGAAGGAGGCCAGGACATGGCCCTACTGTAAAATTTACGATCGGCAGTTGCTCTATGCAGAGTTCATTCCTACACCTTCTGGTGTTCAGATAAAGGGCGTGAGGATCGACACCTGGATCCATAAGTGACCCATGTGAAATCAGAGATGAGGCTGGACCACTGTAACACCTGACAGGGGCGAGGGATGCCTGACATGGGTGATTGGAAGCTGGGGCTGTGATAAAGAAGATGCTGGGTTGTGAAGAGATTCAGGGCTTTTAGAGAGATCATGGGCTCCAGAAGACAGGAAGCTCTCCATCAAAGACCAGGAAAATTGACCAGTGGGCCATGTGCCCACAGGAGGAGGAGGCTAGGTCAGAAGTGGGCAGGTGCCAAGTCAAGGACCAATGACATATTCATGGCAGGTAGCTAAAAATCCCAGTGAGGCCACCTACAGGCAGACTCCTCCTATCTTCCCAGTCCTCGCTTATGAGAGAAGACCAGGGGCTGGGCTCCCATCTTGCACTGCCTCTTGCCATTTGTACGATCCTGAGTGGATCACTCAACCTCTCTCTGCTCAGTTTCCTGAGCTCAGATTTATAGTATCTGCCTTGAGGGGTTGTTGTGTTAATTTAGTAAAGTGGACTGTGTGAGGACCTTTGCACACTATAAGCAAAACACAAATATTGTTTTTACTGGGCAGTCACAGATTTGAAAGGCAAAGCAGTTTCTCAACCTTCTTGAGTCAAGAGGATTGAATTTGGTACTGCCCAGGAATATTCTGTGGGATTGGATTGAATTTAGGCAGTTTGCTATCTATACCTGTCTCCCTGGCCAGCCCTTAATTCTCATGTCTTTCATTTTCTGTGCCATATGAGGTGGCTGGCTAGGCAGTGTTTCTAGGGGGTATTTGAAGCTCTCCTAACATTTTCTTTTCCAGCAGCAGCCTGGGTCCCAAGTGACAGTGGAATCATGCTGCCATCTGGTGGCGACTGCTGAGCATAGCACCTCGGCTGGGACACAGGAATAATAAGCCTTTCAGACACTTGAAGCTGATGCTACCCCACTAAGACTCAGGCATTGGAAAGACTTTCTCACTTTTTGACTGCCTAGAACCTGGAACAACTTTAGAGTTAGTTGAACCCTTCTCTAGATTCTCTACTGGGGCCTGGAGACCTTCTGACACACTCAGTGTGGGTGGGGGTCTGCTGGGTGGGGTGTGGGCACCTGTAGCAGTTCCCTTTTTCTGGGCAGGATTTCCTTTTGCTCAGTGTGAAAGAACCTTGACTTCACTTTCCAGGCCTCACCTCTCCCTCCCCCCTCACGCTGGCACTAAGTGGATCTCCATGCACTCAGAGTAGAGGCCTGTGAGTCATGGGCTCAGCCCCTGGAGGAAGCCTTCTGAAGAGCCCAGCCTCTGCCCTCTGGATTGACTGAGAGGCAGAGAAGAGATGGGAGTGAAAGGGGGTGTAAGAGCCAACAACCTTCAGGGGTAACCCTGAGCACCAGTTCTTTCTAAGCCTCTGCTGTTGGCCAGCAAACATAAAGCCCTGTAGAAATATGGGTATAAGGCTAGGGGGAGAGGTGATGGGGCCAAGAGGAAGTGAGCAAACCAGTCTTGCCCAATGCTGCAGTCAGCAGTTGAGTCAGTGAGCCCTAAGCAGAAGCTGCAGAAGCCACCACCTTCTGCCTGCCCCATATCCTGTCTCGGCAGCCACCTGGACCAGTTCTAGGGCTCCAGAGGTCCTTCCCTGGGCTCCTGCTAACACTTTCCTATGCTTTTCTGAGTAGCTGCAAAAGGTCAGATGAAACCTCTCTCTGGACAGTCTCTCAGGATGTTAAGCAGAAACCCAAGGGCAAGGTTGCAGCCTGTAGTTGAGCTGCGCCCAGTTGCAAAAGGCCCAAGTAGGCTCCAGGCCAGAGTTTGGGACAGAAGAGGCCTTTCCCCAAGAGTCTAGTTGCTTTTCCTGTGATTCAGGCCAAAGGCTCCTCCCAGATCCTTGCCTTCCCCATGGAGTTCAGGTTCTTTCAATAGAATTGAAAATAGCCATGAACCTTCTCTTAGGTGAGAAAGTCTCCTGAACCACAGTTTACTTATAATTTATTTTATTGTTTGAAAATAATATTTTTGGCAACCTGGTGCAACAAATGATTTTCGTTCTGACCCAGAGCTCCCCTTGGGGTCCCAAATCCTCCAGTGGCCTGCTCATGCCATCATCTCTGGATCTGTCATCTCTTCCTAACTCAGAGCAGTTGCCGAATCTACATTATGCTTGTCCCTGTCCCCGTAGTCTTGGTGGCCACTTTTTTCCCCCAGATCTCAGAATATTGGTCTCCTATTCATATTGGTAATGTGGCAACATCAAACCCAGGCACTCCTCGTAAATGTGAAAGCTTTGTCATTCAGAACCCGAAACTCTGAAGCCAGGAGCCTGGGTTTGAATGCCCATCCTGCCCTTCCTAGCTGTGCGAACTTGGGCAAGTTATGTAATCCTGCCTAGCCTCAGCTTGCTTGAAAGTAATGGTAGTATCTATTTCATCAGAGAGCATCAAACAACATTGAATGAGACTGTGGATATAAAGTGCTTAACGCAGGAGCTGGTCTAATGGAGAGTACTTAGCTGATTTATTGTGTCATTATGTACCCAGTGCCAAGTTTATGCCACCTGGTTCACTGAGGTCCTTTCCTATTCATCCATTTATCAGAAATGTACTGAGTACCTACAATCTGCCAAGCATGGTGATAGGGACTAGAAGTACAGAAATGAAAACTGGTGGTCCCTGCCCTCCAGGAGTGTCCAGGATAATGGGGGAGGGGTTATATAAACACAGGACTGTGGGGTACCAGAGGAGAGGCTGAGTCTGGGAAGGTTTCTTCAAGGTCCTATTTGAGAACAGTCGTGAAGAAGACGTGTTTGTTTTCTGGGTGGACTTGGGGAAGACGGGCCCTCCAAGCCAGGCAAAAAGTGTGTGCACAGGAGAGGAAGTGAAAGGGACTGACTCTGAGCCATGCATTGCTCAGCATGGTGAAGCTCGTGACTTCTTTTTTTTTTTATTTTTAAATTTTATTTTGTCGATATACAATGTGTTTGATTATTGTGGCCCATTACCAAAACCCCTCTCCCTCCTCCCTCTCCTCCCTCCCACCTAACTATGTCCTTTCTGTTTGCTTGTTGTATCAACTTCAAGTAATTGTAGTTGTTATGTCTTCTCCCCCCCGTTTTTGTTTTTGTTTTGTGTGTGTGTGTGTGTGTGAATTTATTTATTAATTTTTAGCTCCCACCAATAAGTGAGAACATGTGGTATTTCTCTTTCTGTGCCTGACTCGTTTCACTTAATATAATTCTGTCTAGGTCCATACATGTCGTTGCAAATGGCAGTATTTCATTCGTTTTTATAGCTGAGTAGTATTCCATTGTGTAGATGTACCATATTTTCCGTATCCACTCATCCGATGATGGACATTTGGGCTGATTCCAGCACTTGGCTATTGTGAAGAGTGCTGCAATGAACATTGGGAAACAGGTATACCTTCGACTTGATGATTTCCATTCCTTTGG
>NW_007726156.1:427653-445682 GCF_000696425.1 Galeopterus variegatus | reverse complement strand
ATTCCCAGCAGTGGGATAGCTGGGTCATATGGCAGATCTACCTGCAATTGTTTGAGGAACCACCATACCATTTTCCATAGAGCCTGCAGCATTTTGCAGTCCCACCAGCAATGTACGAGAGTTCCTTTTTCTCCACAACCACGCCAGCATTTATCATTCAGAGTCTTTTGGATTTTAGCCATCCTAATTGGGGTGAGATGGTATCTCAGTGTAGTTTTGATTTGCATTTCCCAGATGCTGAGTGATGTTGAGCATTTTTTCATATGACTGTTGGCCATTTGTATATCTTCCTTAGAGAATTGCCTACTTAGCTCTTTTGCCCATTTTTTAATTGGGTTGCTTGTTTTTTTCTTGTAAAGTTGTTTGAGTTCCTTGTATATTCTGGATATTAATCCTTTCTCAGATGTGTATTTTGCAAATATTTTCTCCCACTCTGTTGGTTGGCTTTTAACTCTGTTAATTGTTTCTTTTGGTGAAGCTCGTGACTTCTGTGGAAGAACCAGGTGATGGCAGATTGCAGAGCCCCTGAACCCCATCGTGGAGGGCCTCTGAATGTTAGCCACTCCAGGGAGTCTGGACTTGATCCTGAGGGGATGAGAAGATGACATGGTTTTTAAGCAGGAAGGGGGTCATATTGGGGGTTGGGTTTCAGCATGATTACTCTGATTGCCTCAGGGCATGGTCAGGAGGTGAGGCATCTTCTTCATGAGCAATGATGTGATGATGTTACCAGCAGCCAGGCTGGGCTTGCTTTCTTGCATTAAACAAATGACTTGAAAGTCCAAAAGTCGGTGCAAGGATTGGAAAGTTTACTCAGATAACTGGCATCTGGGGGATGACCAGGCTAAAGTCATCCTGCCTTCTGATGCTTGTTTTGGGGCTTATAAAGGGGAAGGGATGGGAAGGTGAGGTAAGGGTTTTGTCCTGCAGGAAAAGGGGAGGCTGGTCACAGCATTAGTAGAGAGTCTGTCAGATGTCAGGGTCCCATGATGGATTGGGTGCTTTGGCGTCTGCAGTTGGTGGACTGGCCAGCTTCAAGACCTTGATGTTATTTCAGGATTGGGGTCCTTATCTCTTAGGGAGAGCTCAAAGACAATAACCTCGGTCAAGCATCACCAAAACATAAAAATACCTAACTTGTACCTCTAACTAATGTGGATGCAATTTTCCTTTAAGCAAGAAGGTGAGTTAATAATCGGCAGGGTGCTGTGCCTTTCTTATGGATTTCTGCTGTTTGCTGTTGATTAGGAAGGTAAGAAACACAAGAAAACTTATTTTCAATCCTTAATTGTAGGTGCCAACATCTAAGATGTATCAGTATAAGAGGGTGTAATGGGAGACAAACAGAAGTAAACTTTTGAGAAAGATACTTTTGGGGCATGATTTCATCTTCTGGCAGTTTCAGCCATATGGTCAGTTTCTCAGTTTCTCTGCTAACCTCAAGGAATTGATGATTGTCAGTTTCGAAGTTAATGGCTAACTAGATTTTCGGCTTGGTCCTAGTTACCCCAAAGGTGGCCATTCTCTGGCTAAGGTCCCTTTCAAAGAGGCAAGTTAACCAAGAGTGGCTGCGGGTGCAGGTGGCAGAATGAGTAAACCAGGTGACCTTCCATCTCAGCCTCTCTGTCCTCTTTCTCAGGTTGCTCTTTGGTTTTCAATCTAGAGTGAAAAGGACACTCGGGGCCCAGTCCTAGGCCAAAATGTTAAGTGGTTTTGAAAGTCTTTCCCCTAAGCTCTCAGATCACCCCCCACCCTGGAAGTGATGGACCCTGTCTATTCACAAAATGAGAAGTCCAGGCACACTGTCAGCACCTCGGGGACCTGCATGGGGGCCTGGGGCATGGAGTCATGGACTGGACCCCCACCCACAACCAGGCACACTGCCAGCACCTCGGGGACTGCCCAGGGGCCCAGGGCTTAGAGCCAGGGACCAGACCCCACTCCCATATCCAGGCACACTGCCAGTGCCTCTGGACCCTACCCAGGGTCCTGGGGCATGGACCTGGGGAGTGGACACCTGCTCACAACCAGGCACACCACCAGCACCAAGGAGCATGCCAAAAACATCACCTCCATGTTGGTGGCCCACCATAGCCACCACAGTAACCATGGCTGCTGCCAAAGTGGCTAGACATCACAACCACCATGCAGATAGTCTGCCAGCCACTGGAGTGCATGGACACAAGGAGAGTCAACAGCAGAGTCCAAAGAAAAGAAGAGGATGTCTCCTCCACAAAGCCCATTCCAGAGTGACAGAAGCAGCAGCAGCTCTATGATAATATTGGGGGACCTGAACACACCTCTCAGCATTAGACAGATCATCTAGGCAACCAATCAACGGAGTAACCATTACTCTTTCAGAAGGAGAGAAGAAATCTAAGGTTATCAGTGATGGGAGAGGGGAGGAAGATGGGGATAGGGAGAGATTGGAGAAGGGGCATAAAGAATAAGTATGATTTGTAACAATATACATACTAGGAATATTGATTTGATCCACACATGTCAACATTGAATCCCCAAAATATGTGTAATCAATTATGATTCAATTAAAAAAAAAAAAGAAGAAGAGAAGGAAGGGATTCCTTGTTCACAGAAAAGAACCCCCAAGGTATGTGTAGAGAATTCTGGAAGTAAAATTCCCAGGTAGGAAGAATGGCTAGGTTGGTGGCCCCAAGTGTGTCCCCTGCCTCTCCTCTCTCCAGTGGGTTATTTTCCCCTGGGTTATCTTGCCTACACGGTGCTGTGTGTGGTCATAAACCCCTTTCCTTGGTTTCTCTAACCCAGCTGAGAGGCTGGTTCCAAAAGGACTCGCCTATGTACTAAAAGAGAAGAAAGGGGAAAGAATCTGAAAACACTTTCTAGCCACGTTTGCAGATACAGGTGTCAACCTGTCCCCGAGGCTGAATTCACTGCACTTTTCCTGGCCTCCACTACCTCCCCCCTCCTCCCAGCTTCGGGCCCATCACGACACGTGGGCCACTATCCTTTTCTTTCTGAATGTAGGCACTGCCCACCGTCTGACTAATTCTCCTCAAACACAGAATACACACTTGCGCTCCCACTCTGCCACCAGGCCCACTTTGTCCATCCTCGGCCTCGTCCATCCTCATCCATCAAGGGACACTCGGGGGTGCCCGACCCTCCAAGAAGCTGCCCCTTTGCTGTACAATCACCCCAACATCCAGGCAATATGACTCATCCCTGCACAGGAGGGTCTTTCTCTCACATAGTTATTTAGTGCTACTGGGTGGCTGGGGGGCCAGGAGGTGAGGGGAGAAGTTTTTACAGTGATTAACCGAGATTCAAAGATTGCTTTCCAGTGAGAAAGGCTTATTTTCAGTAGCATGTGGCCACCTAGAAATTGCTCTTCGTAACTTCCTCCTCCGAAGCAGAGATAAAGTGGTTGCAGGAGAGACATTTATAAGAGGCCACTTCGGAGGCTGACAAAACTTTTCATGTTCCAGCAGTGCAGGGACGTGTGCATAGCTAACGCTGGAAAATGCTGGAACAATGCGAACATGGTCGGAGAGAATTGCCGCTCAGTGTCCAGGGGTTTGCTCAGAGAGAAAGGAGGAACGTGGAACTCGATCAGACTTGGATCAGTTGGGGATTCAGCAGGAGGCAGGGCTGTGGGGAGGGGCAGGGAAGGGACATGCGGAGGCAGAACTGCTAAAGGCCCTGTGGGGAAGTGTTTGTTGGTAAGTGCCAGAACAGCACTGTTGTTTCCCCTGAATTTTATTTTTGGGTGTATATATAGTGGTGCTTAAAGTACAAATGATAAACCCTTCAATCCATTGTGTGGGCTTTCTGTCTCCCTAACATGCTTGGTTAAAATAATCCCTTTGGGTAGTGCTGCTAAGCACCTGAGCCAGGTACTTTCCCCCATCCCATGACAATTGCATTCAAGTGTCTGCTTCCCAGAAGTTGGTGACCAAGTGAGCAGCTTCAGGGAACGGGGTCTGATCTCAGACTGACACTTGCTCCTCTGGGGTGGGGCAGGAGCTTGGGGAGTGGGGTTGCCAGGATAAGGTTATATGCACACATTGCCTTTTCCCTCTTTTCTTCATGACTGGTGACCTATTGTCCTGCTGTTCCTCAAATAGGTTTGACACAGGGTTTGCTAGGGTGAGGACATGTGGGACTTGGCTGGGGTGTGGGCTGAGAGAGGCAGAGGCTCAGCAGACGTGATGCGTACGGGAGGTGCTGCATTTTGCTCCTCTGAGCAGGGAACCTTTGCTTGTCCCATTGTCCCTTTGGCAGAGGATCTTTGATGCAAGGGCTGGGCACCACTATGCTCACACATTCAACCCGTGCAGCCACATTCTCAGTGCTTGCTGTTACACACTAAGGAGAAATACATCTGGCTAAAGCTCAGGGCTGCCACCAAAGTTTCTTCTTGTTCCTCTGCTTGTCCTGTTTGCCTTCTTAACATGGGATCTTTCTACTTAAGCCAGCAGAAACATGAATATTACATAGTCAGTGCTCCCATCTCCTCTTCCGCCCAACCGTATACTCTCATCTGGTCCCTGAATGAATGCATTCACCTAATCTCACCTTGAGCCATCTCCATGCCACTCACACCTGCCTCCTCTGCTCCTTCCATCTTTTTGCTCTGATTTCCTGGCTCTGTACTTCCTCTTGGCCCATCTCACTTCCTGAAACACCCCTGAAGAGGGTTGCTTATCTTGATGGAGCTCAAAAAGTGCTTTGGGGCGGGGGAAAGCGGAGGCCTTGAGTCTGTCTGTCTGGGGAACTAAGAGCAGCAGCACTTCCAGATTCAACCCACACAGAGCTGTCCTCCTGGGGGAGGGTCTGGAAATGACCACCCTGTGACAGGTCCTTTGTAAAGAGAAGGGTCTCCAAGAGATCACCCCTCCAGAGAAGAGAAGGAATGGCAGAGTTGTGAGTTTTAAACTGCTGCTCCACTCGGACCTCTGGGAAGAAGTCTGGCAAGAGCTAGGCTCATTGGCCCATAAAATCCTTCTGGCTCACCTGTCACCTGGGAGGATCCTCTGGGAAAGCAAGATGCTCGTCAACAGCACTGCCCTGTCATTGGCCAACGTCAGCTACATTACCGTGGAGATTCTCATCGGGCTTTGTGCCATAGTGGGCAATGTGCTGGTCATCTGGGTGGTCAAGCTGAACCCCAGCCTGCAGACTACCACCTTCTACTTCATTGTCTCCCTAGCCCTGGCTGACATTGCTGTTGGGGCACTGGTTATGCCTTTGGCTGTTGTCATCAGCCTGGGCATCACAATCCAATTCTCCACCTGCCTTCTCATGACCTGCCTGATGCTGATCTTCACTCATGCCTCCATCTTGTCGTTGCTGGCCATTGCTGTGGACCGATACCTGTGGGTCAAGCTCACTGTCAGGTACCTGCTTGAAGAAGGGCGGGGTGGGTCCGTGATAGCCGGAGAAATGGGGCTACAAAGTTCAGATCCCAGATTTGGTGAAAAGGAATCCAGATTGGCCCTTAATGTTGAAAGAGGGTAGTAAATGTCTTTTCACCCTATGGTCTGTGAGGGGTTTAGCAATGATCAGCTGAGATTCAGGAGCTAAAAACAGAGGAGCGTCTCTTCTCTACTGACCGTGGCTGTATGCTCCGTCCCCCCGGGTAGCTCAAGGTGATGAAAGCTTGACGCATCTTTAATTAGTAAAAAATGCTCTTGAGGTTCAGAAATGACAGAAACCTACTAGATAAGATTTCTTTATTTTATGAGAAAGAGGCAGATGAGAATGAGAGGAGATAAACTGATGATTCCATTGCTTTACAAATATAGGTTGTTATTTTAACTTTGCTTCCTATTCTGTGCCCACCCCAATGTGTAGAAAGGGATTCTTAGAACATATATATATATATGGTTCTTCTCAATCTTCTTCATGTGGGAACATTTTCCCCAAAAAGTTCTCCATTGGGCAAAGTAGAACCACCCTTTCGTGTGACCGTATAAGAGAACAGACTTCCAAATGCAGAAATCCAATTCCCCAGGTGTCCTAAATCGCACCGGTCTCATGTTTCTCCTCTCTTCTCTTGGAGAAAGAGAGTGGTGAGGGAGCTACAAACAAACTTAGATGTAAATAAGTCTGGGTTCAAATCCCAGATCTAGAGATCTGATCTTGGGCAAGTTATTGAACTTTCTCTGCTTCGGTTTCCTCATCTGTATCACAGTGGTTAAGACGCTCCGAACTCAGACTTACCTCATTTTTATTTTAGCTTCACCACTTCTAGCTTGTATAAATTAATTCATTCTTCTGTGTTTCATTTTTTTTTTTTGCCTATAAAATGGAGATAATAATTGCACCTTCTTCATAAGTTCAAATGAGTTAACACATGTAAAGCTCTTAGAAAAATGCCTGGCACACAGTCAATGCTCAGTAAATAGTAGCTATTACTACTATTATTTTCACCATTGCTGTCAATAAAATGGATATGTTTATGAAAATATTTCCAGTTTTTTGTGAGATTTAATTGAGATAAAGTCTACTGAGTGCACAGTCGGTACTTAACGATATCAGTTTTTTTGCAGTATGTGTAGATTTTTGTCAGGAAGGATGGTTTCAGGAGAAATGGTGACTCACTGGATGAGTCTGTTAAGGTCGCTGAAGCACTTCAACACAATCTTGGCAAATCCATTGATTCATTTAACTCAAACACCAAGCATAGATACCCATACAAATAGAGAAGCGTGGGCAGGCACAGGCAGAGGGGAGGTGTGGGAGAGGCGTGGGATAATTTACGTGAATCTGTACAACAGCTAAACGAAACAACACAGAGCGGAGCAGGCAAACAGGCTTCAAGAAGACCGTTGCTCAACAGGTAGGCAATCCCAGGAGACCCAGATAAATCTTGCCTCCCAGGAAGTAAAGAATTCTTAGGCTGGAAATGGAGTCCTGAGTGGGGCATGCAAGCACCTGAGTTTGGGCAACATATTCCTCATCCACTCTAGATTGTTCTTTTTTAGAAAAGTCACCAGAGAAGTTTGCTGGATTTTTCTCTAATCACTGTCTGCTCATCTAGTCTTTATATCTAGTAGAGTTTAGCTGGAGTCACCATAGAATATCAGTGCTCTCCTCTCTTAATAGAAGATTGAGGAATTGAGAGAGTGCATGCTTCATCTCTCCCTCTCTCTCTGCTTCACTGCTCCATCTCTCCCCACCTTTAGCAGTTCCTGCTGTGAACTCACTAGTTCTTTTCCATTCAAACAGATACAGGAGGGTCGCCACTCAAAGAAGAATATGGCTGGCCCTGGGCCTTTGCTGGCTTGTGTCATTCCTGGTGGGATTGGCTCCCATGTTTGGCTGGAACATGCAACTGACCTCAGGGTACCACAGTAATGTCACCTACCTTTCATGCCAATTCCATTCAGTCATAAGAATGGACTTCATGGTCTACTTCAGCTTCTTCACCTGGATTCTCATCCCCCTGGTCGTCATGTGTGCCATCTATCTGGACATCTTCTATGTCATCCGGAACAAACTTAGTCAGAACTTTTCTGGCTCCAAAAAGACAGGTGCATTTTATGGACGGGAGTTCAAGACAGCCAAGTCCCTGTTTCTGGTTCTCTTCTTGTTTGCTTTGTCCTGGCTGCCTCTGTCTGTCATCAACTGTATTACCTACTTTAATGGCAAGGTACCACAACTTGTGCTGAATTTGGGCATCCTGCTTTCCCATGCTAACTCCATGATGAACCCTATCATCTATGCTTATAAAATAAAGAAGTTCAAGGAAACCTACGTCTTAATCATCAAAACCTGTGTGATCTGCCAGCCCTCTGATACCTTGGACCCAAGCATTGAGCAGTTTGAATAGTTATCTGTGAAAGATGACTTTCCGTCTCATTGAGCTTCAGATTCAGCATCAAAAGCACTTGAGCGCTTATCCACCTGGCCTTCCGCCGGGGTGGGCAGCATCATACCTCTCTCCCCACTTCATTTGTCTTCTCTTGTCCTTCTTTAATTCAGTTCTCTGGGGGCCTGACTTGAGGACAATGTATTCTTGATACCATGGCCTGTGTTCCTCCCCACCAAACAGAAGGAACAGTTACAGACACTGAAGCATGCCTCATTGACTTACTGACAAAAGGCCCTAGTAATTGGTCTGGACATGTATGTGATGGGGACATTTCCACTCCATTGTGGAACTGAGCAGTGGACCTGCTCTTAGGAGATGTCTGGGAGATGGTAGTAATAAAAGGAGTGAACTGAGTTTAAGGGACTTAAACTGCTGAATTCTCCTGTGGATGTATTTGAGTGAATAAAGATGACAGCTAACTGTTGTGTACTTCTTTGCTGGGGTCACTTGGGGCTTGAAGACCCAGCTGGCTGCTGTTGGCACTCAGCCTGCTTGCTACCCTTGCCCTAGAACACCCTGCTCCTTATTCCTGGGCTGATCAGAGCATTTGTCATCAACTTTCTGAGCCATTCATCTTTTATTAAAGAGCATCCTAATCATTTCCCCAGGTGTTTCATTCTAAAAGTAGTGAGTGTAGGGCAAAAAAAGGTAATGGACAGCTATTATGTGTTGAGCACTTTCTATGCACTAAGCACTTTGCACCCATTATCTCTTTTGGTCCTGACACTCAGTGAGGTAGAACCACCATTAGCGGGCCGGCCCGGTGGCGCACTGCTACAGTGCGCTGCTTGGGAAGCGTGGTGGCGCTCCCGCCGAGGGTTCGGATCCCACATACAGACCGGCCGCTCACTGGCTGAGCGAGGCGCGGGAGCAACACCAAGGGTTGCGATCCCATCGCCGGTCCCGGTCTGGTACGGGCGCGACACTGAGGGTTGCGATCCGTTGCCGGTCATGAAAAAAGACAAAAAGGAAAAAAAAAAAAAAAGAACCACCGTTAGCATCACTTCCATTTTACAGAAGAAAAAACTGGGGCACAGAGAAGTTAACTAACTTGTCCATAGTTACATGGTTAACAAGTACTAGAGCCAGGATTTAAGCTCAGCCCTGTCTTATGGTAGAGCCCAAGCTTCTCGCCACCAACCGTCAGTCAAAGAGGGGCTCATAAATTCAAAGCCCAAACTCTCAAGCTCACCTTATGTACAATTAACAGATAGATGGGTGGAAACTAGTTTCTATACTGGAGGACTGCTGGGTTTTTGCCTTAGCTACCATTGCTGCTCTCTAATCAGGATACTGAACAGGGTGGAGTGCCAGTCACTTTTGTCTGAGCATTGAGTGTGGCTCCCAAGATTTGAGGTGGCATCTCTGGTTTGGTCTATCCAAATGTGCGGTTGTGGAATCTCATTTTCAAGGCAATATATTGACTTGATGAGAGCAGTGAGATGGAGAGTTCAATGAAGCAAAGAAAATAAGTGGGTCTGAAAATGGAATTATTTCTGAGCCAGTCCTGAAAATTTATCTTAAGCTTAATCTTAGGCCAGAGCCTGATAATCAAATTTATCCTGTTAATACTTCATTTATGCAGAGGATCCTTGTTTCTTCTCCTGTCAGCCCAAGAAGAATCAAGAATTCAAGGCTTTTTCGTGATAATTAGTGTTTGCTTTTAGTTCAAATACTCCTCCGGGCTGAAGCCCTGGGTTTGTTCTAGGGCTTCTGGTGACCCTGGCACACTGTTTTGCCCAGGAACAAACTTTGCCCATTGGAGAGTTGAGGGAAAGTGTGGTTCAGCTCTGTCTCCTCGTTATTTACAAACAATCTCTAACCTAGTTGCTGTAGCAGCACTTAATCCCTGCCCTGTTTTGAAACTCAATTTAAAGTGACCACTTAAGACAAAACAGTATAGTACCAAGACAAACAAAAACCACCAACTAAAAAGACAACACAACAGTCAGTCCTGGGTCATTTATTTGGTGTCGAGTTTTGGGAGGCCAGGGGTGGAATGACAGAGTTTGGGTGTATTGTCCTCCCAGAACTCATGTTGAAATCTGACCCCCAATGTGGCAGTGTTGGGAGCCATTTGGGTCATGGAGGCAGATCCCTCATGAATGGATTAATGCTCTTCCTGGGGTAGGGGTCCTGAGTGAGATCTTGCTCTATTAGTTTCCACAAGAGCTGGTGTCTTAAAAGACCCTAGCATCTCCCCCCTCTCTCTTGCTTCCTCTTCCCCTGTGATCTGTTTGTACCCGCCAGCTGCCTGCCACTTTTTGCCATGGGTAGAAGCAGCCTGAGGCCTGTGCCAGATGCAGCTGTCCCAGAATCGTAAGCCAAATAAACCTCCATTATTTATAAATTACGCAGTCTCAGGTATTCTGTTATAGCAACACAAAACAGACTAATACAGAAAATTGAAATTTCTTCTGCCAAACATTCTGGTCGCAATTATACAACTATTAAATTCTAGAATGTTCCATACATTTTCTCATCTTTTTGTCTTCTTCTAAGTCCTCCAAACTCCTCCAACCTTTGCCTAACACCCACTTCCAAAGCTGCTTCCACATTTTCAAGTATCTATTATTAGCAACACCCCACTTCTGGTACCAATTTTCTGTATTAGTCTATTTATGTTGCTTATAACAAAATGCCAGAAACTGGGTGACTTATAAAGAAAAACGAAATTTATTGCTTACAGTTTCTGAGGCTGGGAAGTCCAAAGTCCATCCGGTCATAGTGACAATGAAAGGGTCTCACATTGCAAGACGGTGGAAGCAGAGAAAGCAGAGAGAGAGAAAGACTCTCCTCTTCTTTTAAAGCCCTCAGAACCATGCCCCTGACCACCATTTTTAATCCATTCACTACTGCACGGTCCTACAATCCAATCACTTCTTCAAGTCTCCACCTTTCAATTACCATAATAGGATTTTCCACCCTCTTAACAGTCACAGTGAGGGCTAAGTTTCTAATACATAAAACTTGGGGGACATAATTCAAGCTTCAATGAGTTTTGCAGGAACATAATTCTATCTACTACAGTGTGATTAGACAAGCTGTAGCTCCTGGGTTTCAGAATCAGTTTTACTTTTTTTCTCTTCCCTCCTGCTCTCCCCCCCCCCCCTTTTTCTTCCTCTGATTGCTACTGCTTAGCAAATTCATGGATGTCTTGCAGGGAGTTGTGTTTTTTGTTTTATTTTATTTTTGTCAAATGGGAACCTCCTGAGATAAGGTGTTCCACCAGCCCAGAAGAGGCCCTTAAAGTGAGAATGTCCCTTAGACTATACTCAAAAAAGATGAACCAGGAATCACTGGTGAGGATCTTGGCTAGAAGTAACAAGTGTAAGGTCGCTGAGGAAGGAGACACTAACTGGGCAAAGGATGGAAAAAAAGATTTTATTAGCAAGAGGCAAGAGGACCTGTCGGACTGAGCCAAAAAATGGTGTCAGCACCAAGAGGCTGTTGGGTGTCTTCTTTATAGGGTTAAGGTTGGCATCTGGCCAAGCCTAGGAAGGCAGTTACAGTTGTTCCATTCTGGGAACAGCTTGCTCATGGGAACAGAGACTTAGGGAGATAGAAACTTAGAGGAACAAAGCTGAAAGGTGGGGGCCTTTCTAAAAGTCAAGTTCTCAGTTCCAGGGACCTAACAACGAGATCCACCCTGGTTTCAGGTTTAGAGATTAGTGTCACAGGAATCTCCCCATGACCCCATCTTTTGGCTAGATTCCTTTCGGCTAAACTGTAAAGGGTAACTGTGGGCTTTTTTCCCAAAGGAATAAGGTAAAAAGACCACCCAGACAGAACCAAGGTTAGTATCTCCTCCAGTCAATGAATAAGATGGAACAAAGGTGGATGCTGAGTACCCAGGTTTATTTACCTTATTATTATTTTTTTTTATTAAGTAAACTGTGGAAATAAGTGAAGGCCAATCTAATAAAACAAGCAAAGGCTATTTATTTTGAGCTTGCTTTAGCAAGGGAGTCACTTGCGTTGCAGCAGAGATGCAAAGGTGGGGAAAGGAGTAGGAAAGCTTTATAGTAGTGACCAAAGATAAACTTACGCACATTAAAATTTTAACAAGTTTATTTGAACATTCAACGATTCATGAATTGAGCAGCTGTAGACCCCCAATGGTTCAGCATTCCACTGAGGAGGTGCAAGGGGAAACTTTCATAAGGTGTTTGTGGAAACAAGACAAAGAAAATATACTTGATTGTTTAAAGTGGAAAGTTCTTAGTTACAGGTTAGTTTGGCAGTTTCTGATTGGTTAAGCTTAAGTTTTGTTTTACTGTTTACATTTAGCTCGGCTTTAGTTTGCTTAGTTAGGAACCCAAGGTGCTGGAGCCATCTCAGCCCAGTGGCCTCTTCATTGTCTTTAACAGTGAGAAAAAAGAGGTGTGCCTTGACTGGAGGCTGCTGGCATGGGGAAGCTGTAGGTGGGCTACCTACAAGTAGGGCACAGTATGTGATTGGTTAAGGGTGTGTATTTGGCTTTCTTTGTTTGGTCCTAATTAGAAGTGGGGACAAAAATAAGGTAAGCTGTCAGGTATTACTCAAGCCCTAGCAATTTGGGGCTGATTGTTACAGGGGTTATTGTTTGGCTTCCTGAATTGTTACTAGAGATAGAAAATCTGACTTCCTGTAAGTTTGACTTATAGCAGGTGTGCTCACTGTTTCTTGTAGATTGGTGTTTAGTTTCCTGAGCAGGTTATTGAAAGTTGGGTGTCAGAATTCTATGTTAATATATGATCTGGCCATTGTCTATATGCATATTCAGTTTCTTACAACTAAATGCACATTTTCTAGAGAAACTCTGCCCTTAGATACTATAGCTGAGTATGATGGGAATAAGAAAACTTGGACTGCGTCTTATCCCAGCCACTCAGGTGACATAGTGTACATAATATCTCTTTGTAAACTAAAATGTTCTACAATTTTAGAGTATTTTACTACTGAGGAAGCAGCATAATGTGATGGAAAGAATTTTTTTAGTTTTCCCCCCACCAGATTTAGCATCAGATCATAGTGGCTATACTAATGTGTGAACTTGGTAAGTTACTTAAACTTTGGAGTCTCAATTTTCTTCATTTGCAAGATGGGAATAATAATATCCACGTCGAAGTTGATTTTGTTTTGTTTTTTTACTTTTTTATGATGGAAAATTTCAAGCATACAAAAGTGGGACAACTGGAATAATGAGCCTTCATAAATTTGTTATCCTACTTCAATAATTATCAACTTTTGGCCAAACTTGTTGCATTTATGCCCACTCCCACTGGCCCAACCCTGATTATCTTAAAATTCTAGACATCAAATTATTTCATCTGTAAACATTTTGGTTTGTATTTCTAAAAGACGTCTTAAAAATTATTATTTTGTTTATTCTTATTACCCATTTACCTTCTAATTCATACATCTAAATAGAGTAAAAATTAATTCCACTCTTAAGAGGGAGCAATGGAACTAATAACGCCAAGTAATACTCAGAATGCTGGTAGACGGCGCCGTTCACTCTCTGTAACTCTGGCCTTTTCATTTACTTTAGAACGTTACATTTTCATGCAGAGCATTTTGCTGATATCTATCTGTGCCCAATACATTTTTCTTTTGGCTGGCTCTTTTTCTGCTTTTGTGATGCTATCTCTGAGCCATGCTGAGCGTGTTTGTTTTGCATGCAATATTGTCAGAGATAAGAACTACTTTTAAACAATATAACCACAATATATCTGTATTAACTTTCCATTGCTGTGTAATAAATGACAACCAAACTTAAAGGCTTAAAAAATAACCCTTTATTAGCTCTTCTGGTTTCTATAGGTCAGGAATTCAGGGGAGATCTTGGTTGGGTGGTTCATGCTCTTGGTCTCTCCTGAGGTTGCTGAGGGTCTGCCGTCATCTGAAGGCTTGATTGTGACTGGAGGACCCACTCCCAAGGTGGCTCTCACACATCTGGCAAGTTGATGGTGGCAAGTGGGTCCACATGGGCCTCCATAGCCTTCGTGAGAGTCGTCACAACATGGTGGCTGACTCCCCAGAGGGAGCAGTGTGGGGACTAGGGTGGAAGTTACACACCTTTTATGACCTAGCCTCTGGAGTCACACGCCACCACTTCTGCCATATTTATTGATCACATGGACCATTTCTGATTTAGTTTGGGAGGGACTATCTGAGGGCATGAACACCAGGAGCCATCCTGCAGGCTGGTCATGACAATATGATTATCATATCTAAAAAAAGTAACAATTATTCCTTAATAGTATCAATTATCTAGTCACTGCTCAAATTTTCTCAATTGTTTGCTTCAATCAGAATCAAAATAAGTTTCACATATTGTAATTAGTCAATATGTAGCATAAGTCCCTTTTAATCTATAGGTTCTCCTTTCCTTTCTTCTTCTTTTTCCCATGTAATTTATTTGTTAAACTCAGAGAGGTTTTTGATGAGGAGTAAATAAAGTCATGTGGGTAAAACACCTGCTATGATGCAGGCCTGCCACTGGCCCATATGCTGACTTCATGTGAATTAGAGGAAAGCTCTTCTTCCTCAAGAGAGGACATTAGTGCTCAACCTGGGCAACCATCCTTGTCTGGCCCTTGATGGGAAGTGCTAGCTCTGGGTTGTGATAAGTAGCACCCAGCTTAAATTCACCTAAGAAGTAGTTCAATAATTTGAACTTTAAAAACCAGTGGTCAGGGCCAGCCCTGTGGCTCACTCAGGTGAGTGCGGTGCTGTTAGCGCCGAGGCCGTGGGTTTGGATCCTGTATAGGGACGGCCGGTGCGCTCACTGGCTGAGCGTGGTGCTGACAACACCAAGCCGAGGGTTGCGATCCCCTTACTGGTCAAAAAACAAACAAACAAACAAACAAACAAACAAACAAACAAACAAACAAACACCAGTGGTCAGAGCATCTGAGTCCCATTAGGAATAAGGAGAAGCTGCTGCTGCTTCAGGGACAGGTCTCCTTGATTTGTCCCAGCTTGGCCCAGGATGGCTTTCAAGAGGTCAGGAGACTGTATCCCTGGCTGCTGACACCCTGACGTCCCCACTTCTGCTGGCTCACATGTTCTGGATTATGGGCACATATGCTGCTGATAGCTGGCACGCTCTATTCCTTTACCACACCCCCCAGATGACACTGCACAGTCCTCCTGGGAGTTGGGTTAGTTAAGAATCTCCTTACTGGGATTCCTCTCAGCTATATGGGAACTGGGCCTCCAGGAGTGGTGGATGGACAGGAGGAGTGGCGTCTGGTGATACCTGGACCATTGGAGGGACACTGGCACAGCTGCACACACGAATGTGCGCCAGTGACGGTGTGTGTGCATGCATTCTTCTCAGCATGTACAAGGCCTTGGGTGCCAGAGTGGACTTATCCAGGAGGGGGATCTCCACTGCTGTTTTCCTCTGCCAGAAAGCCTGGAATTTTCTTAGTTGCCCTATAAGTAAATTTATGCCCATGAATGCCATCCCTCAGATGAGATACCCTTATGCAGTGCACAACGTGGATATCCATACATGGCAGCACTGCTTGGATTAACTGGTTGTCCCCCCTTTTCACTGGCTTGTTTCCTTTAAATAGATTCAAGATTCCTAAAGTCCCTGGGTATAAACTGTCCTTCCAGTCAAAGGTTCGTTTTAATCCAGTTATGAGGCTCCTCATTCTGCTCTCCTTGGCTGTCTTTTCAGGTAAGATGTGGGGAAGGGACATCTCCAGCCCTCCAAGCTGTGCCCTTCCCAGAGACCTTGCACTAGAGTCCCTCCTACTCCTTTCTTGCCTGGAGTCTCTGTTTATTAGCTCAAACCACCTAAGGAGTGGAACGGGGAAATAAAAGGAGGTGAAAATAAGTCTTGTCCATATTAGTTCTTGTTCTTAGCTCTCATAAGAGGGCTTGCGGGGAATTTGAAACCCTTGGCTAAAGTGAGGGCTCTAGATTTTCTCTTTTAGTTTACCCAAGTTCCCCTTCCCCATCCTCTCCTCCCCTCAAAAGTGTTTGTGCAGATACATGAGGACACGACTTCCCCTGTCTACCCACGCCCAACCCCAAAGACAAGACCCAGAAGACGGCTTGTCCCAGCTCTGTCGCGCTTCAGTTGTGTGACCTCTAGAGTTACTGCACCTCTCTGTGGGGTAGCTTCTGTGCCTGTAAACTGAGGCTCACGTGGTCGGTCTTCCTTGTGGGGTTGTTAAGAGAACAAAGTGAGACCAAGGATGTGAGCTCTCTTCATCAGATGGTCCCACCCACTGTGAGCCGCATTTGCGGCAGCATTTGGGATGTTCCCAGGGCACATTTGGAAGGCCAAGAGAGGGATGGACTCTGCTGCCCCCGTTCTTCTCCTTGGTCAGACACTTTCCCAGCAATCGTCAAGCTGGACACAGTGTGTGCAACTTCCTCATTATGCAATATCCTGAGACGATAGAGGTGCCTGTGCTGGTCTTGTATGGAGGAAACGTGAAGTTCTTATCCCCTAAAGACAGAACTGACTCCCTCTGTTTGCAGCCCTATGCAGCCAGCGGAAGTCTCCAAACCTTCTCACTTTCTTTTTGAGAGTACCAAGGTGGGGTAGAGGGCTAGGGACAGAAAATCTACTAGCAGTAAGCCTCAGGCCCTACAAGGCTCCCTGCCAAGCTATGGTGAGAGACCTCTATATTTCACCCACCCTTAGGCCAGGGAAAAAGCCTTCTCCAGGGTTGCTCCATCAGTTTGCTAGGGCTGCCATAACAAATGCTGCACACTGGGTGGCTTAACCATTGGAAACTTATTTTCTCACAGTTACAGAGGCTTGCAGTACAAGATCAAGGTGTTGGCAGGTCTGGTTTCATTCTGAGTCCTCTCTCCTTGGGTTGCAGATGGCCACATTTTCACTGTGTCCTCACATTGTCAACCCTCTGTCTGTGTCTGTGTCCTAATCTCCTTTTCTTATAAGAACACCAGCCATATTGGATTAAGGTCCACTCTAATGACCCATTTTAACCTAATTACCTTTTAAGAGGCCTTTTGTCCAAATACAGTCACATTCTGAGGTATTGAGGGCTAGGACCTCAGTATATGAATTTGGAAGGCAGACACAGTTCAGCCCATAACAGTTGCCAACCCAAAACAGGCAAAAATCAGCCACCGAATCTTTAATTAATGATTCTTCAGGAGGAAAGGATCTGCAAAATGTTTGAAAGAATAATAGGTGTGTGTGTGTGTTGTGTGTGCATGTGCTTGTGTGTGTTTTCACAGATGCCATGGTCATGGACAAAAAGGTCAAGGAAAGCTTTGTGCTGGACACAGCTTCTGCCACCTGCAACTACAATGCCCACTATAAGGATCACCCCAAATATTGGTGCCGAGGCTATTTCCGGGACTATTGCAACATCATTGCCTTGACCCCCAACAGCACCGACCGTGTGTCCCTATGGGACACAGGAAACCAACTCATTGTCACTGTGTCTTGCCTGACCAAGGAGGACACAGGCTGGTACTGGTGTGGCATCCAGCGGGACTTTGCCAGGGATGACATGGATTTTACAGAGCTGATTGTGACTGATAACAGAGGAGAACTTACCAGTGATTTTTGGTCTGAGAAAGGTAAGGAGACTGTTGGGGTCTGGTTGGGGGTAACCCACAATAGTGGGTGTTTGTTGGTGTGGCAAATACTCACTGAAACCAATGAGCAGCAACTCAGACTCCCCAAGGTCCTCTGGTGTTACCTGGTATCTCCCTCCCTGCAAGGAAGGTAGGGTGGTCTTTGCTGGTGCTGGGGATTAACTGAGAGTTTGGGGAAGAGCCCTGGGGCACTCTTAGAACCTCCCTTCCCTCACAGCAGTCTGGTTCAGGGACCCTGGAAGAGACCGATGGGGTCTTTCACGTGTGAGATCTTTGTGTTGATGGTCAGGAAGGCTTTGAGGTTGTCATTAAATCTCTGTACACCACGATCATCCTTTCAGGTCTAGAATCTTGAAGATTAGTTTCTTTTTTTTTTCCCTTTTTTTGTCTTTTTTCGTGTCTGGCAACGGATCGCAACCCTCAGTGTTGTGCCCGTACAGGACCGGGACCAGCAACGGGATCGCAACCCTCGGTGTCGCGCCCGCACCTCGCTCAGCCAGTGAGCGGGAACCGGTCTGTATGTGGGATCCGAACCCTCGGCGGGAGCGCCACCACGCTCCCCAGCGGCGCCCCGGAGGCGGGCGCCACCGGG
>NW_007726156.1:384260-427346 GCF_000696425.1 Galeopterus variegatus | reverse complement strand
ACCCTCGGTGTCGCGCCCGCACCTCGCTCAGCCAGTGAGCGGGAACCGGTCTGTATGTGGGATCCGAACCCTCGGCGGGAGCGCCAGCACGCTCCCAAGCGGCGCACTGTAGCAGTGCGCCACCGGGCCGGCCCCTGAAGATTAGTTTCTTGAGAGGTGATTGAGACTGCAAAATATGGCCCAGGCACCTGGAAACTATCAACTTAAATGATCTAATAATTTACAGGGATAAATATCATGGTGAAACTGATCAGCACCCTCTTTGACTTTTAAGGAACACAGTTTACACTAGAAGGCCACTGGGAGGGTATGAGTGGGACTGTAGCCCATAGGGAGAATTCTGCCTGAGCCAATCAACTGCCAGTTTCTGCTGGAGCTGAGACATAGGATTTCCAAAAGCTCACCAAGTTCCTTCTGTCAAATGCCGAAAACCTCTTCTTGCAACAGAAAACCTCCGTTTCTGAGGCAGAGAGCTTATGAAAGGCACCAGCCTTTCTCTGGTTTTCTCCTGTGGCTTCTCATTGTTTCCATTTCTAGAAGGCCTGGCTTTTTCTATCGCAATCCAGAGCACAATGCCAGTAGGAAAACAAACCAGAAGGACTCAAGGAGAGCAGTAGGAACCCCCCTCCAGGGCTAGGAAGAGAGTCTTGCTCACACTTGACCTACTGGTAATTGATCCAGCAAGCGTCTTCTGAGTGTTAACGTTGTTTATGCCTATCGTGTTTCTACTCTGTGTGGTTCTGCTTTTACTTGATTATATAGCCTGTCATTAGTTGTAAGCTCAGGTAAGAAAAGTCCCACTTAAATGCACTCCTTAGTTTAAATGAAATACAGACCCCTACCAGGTCTTCTCAGAGGAGGCAATTCAGGTAGCCCTGGTGGGACTTCTCCCACTGGGTTTTGATGGCTTCAGGAGCATGAGATGGCAATTATGTCACGATCGGTTCCTTAAGGATAGGATTGGCCATCTAGTGCTGCTGGTGTCCCCTCCTATGGGGAGGGGCCTTGGCCTGGGGGTGAGGTCACTTCTGGTCCACACAGGGTCTTTGTGCCCAGTGACAGGGTGCCTGGCTTGGCAAGCAGAGTGTGGGGTAGATTTCAGGCCCTACTTGTCCATGCAGCCTTGTTCCCTGCACATTCATACAACTGTGGTGGGTGCCTCTGCTTTACCCTGAAGTCAACCGGAGCGCTCCCTGTCTGGAGACTAAGAGAATGACAGGCAGAGATGCAGCTGGAAAGCAAAGGAAGGGCCTGGGTGTGGGCCTTACTCGACTCTCAGCAAATCCTTTCTGATTCAGACCTATCAGGCAACAAGAACAGAAGCTGCAGAGCTTCCAAAGTCGTCCACAAGACAGATCACTCCAGGTGAGTCCTAGTCTTAGAAGACGAATGGGCTCGGGGGGTGGGAGGGTTGGGGCGTGTGTGTGTGGCGGGGAGGCAGCCACAATGCAACGGGTGACTATTGATCTGCACTCACCACTCTTCAGCTGTGTGTTGTTTCTCCACCTGACCTACATATCCTCAATGTGACAATTTGGTTTCCTTGAAAAGAATATAGTATAGGAGTCTTGGTTGCAAGAAGCAAAAATGCCCTCTAGCTATTTATCTAAAAGGAAACACTTATCAGAAGGAGAGAGCGGTGTCTCAAATGCAGGGGCAGGGATGTGGCCACCCGTAGACACTGTCAGGAGCAACAGCATGACTTTGTCTCTAACCTGCTACTCTCTGTGTGTTTGCTTCCTCCTTCTCTCTCTGCACTTCCCGTTTTTCTTTCTTTCCTTTCCTTTCTTTCTTTTTTACTTTTGGCACAAAAAAAGGCATCTATTTATTTATTTTACTTTTTTGGCAGCTGGCCAGTATGGGGATCCAAACCCTTGACCTTGGCATTATAACACCGCACTGTAACCAACTGAGCTAACCGGCCAGACACTATTTATATTTCCTGAGCTTATTTTTGCTACTTATTTTTTTTCTCAGACTAGCCAGTCTTGAGAGTGAATTTTCCTACTCCCAGTTCCAGTTACTTTCTGAGGAAGAAGCACATTGCCCAGCTTGGTCAAATGCTCACCAGGTCCAGTCAAGTGTGGTCCAAAGGACAGGGTCACTCTAAATGAATACAGTTGCCAGGAACTACTGTAACTGGGTGTGTGTGGGGGCGGGGGGGGGGGGGGAGATCCCAGAAAAGGGGATCCAGAACAGAGAACCAAAAGACAGTTTCTTCCAAGGGACATGAACTCTGCTGTGATTCCTTCTAGGATGTCTATTCTCACCATTTGCCTGTTGATCACGGGTTTGGGAATTTTTTCTATAATCAGCCATCTGTCCAAAAGGAGGAGAAGTCAAAGGAATAGAAGGGGTAAGTAGCTGTTTGGGGGTGGGGATGGGGGTCAGGCAGGCAGGAATTGGAGAAAATGCAAGTTTGCAAGGAGCAGCTTTCCAGCGAATGAATGTGACCCTCCTCTTGGTGCCTGGTCGCCTGTAGACCAATGCAGCCAGCCCACAGGCTGGGGAAGATGTCTGCTGCATGGCGACATGGCATTATGACAGGTAACAGAGAGAGCACTATAACTTTCTTTAGGAGATAAGTGTGACACAACCACACTGCAGGTTCCATGGCTGGAGGGTCACCTGAGTCCCCAGCACACAAACTTTGAGAGGCAGCCTTACTCTCTGATTGAAAGTTTTTGTTCGCCTGGAGGGACTAGGAGTCAAGGCTCCTGTCAAAGGAAAGAGCTTTTGGGGCCCCTAGGCAAGCAGGTGTAGAAAGGTCCCCTTGAAAAGCTTCGGGGGTAGTAGAAGACAGGCCCAATGGTCTCAGCCCTGTCTGGAGCCAAGGGAGTGGTCCTGTAGCTTTGTCTGTGTCTCCTTTTGTTTTGGGGTGATTATAGGTAAAGGCCTACCCAGAAGCTCAAAAAACAATCAAGCTTCTTCTGTGATCCCTGCACCCTTGGTAAGTTCCCTCCTTGATTCTTCTGTCCTGAGACCTGATCTTTAGGCCTCCCAATTCCTAAATAGAGAAGGGACTGTGTGGATTTGTCTACCTTTCCCTTTGGGGCAGCATCGGGGACACAAAGGCTGGTCTTACAAGCCAGAAAATTCTCTAGGCCACCATGTGGTGATTCTGCTAACCTCTGAAGTGTACACAGAGCAGAAGGAACATCAGACACAAGTGCCACTGTTTGGCCAATAGTTTTTTTTGTTTTTCTTTTTGCGCTTAGAAACCACAGAAACACCTTAGGCAATGAAGAGACTGTAAGCATAATTACAAGACAGATTCCAACCTCCTATGGGTATGGAAATGTAGAAAACATTTCAGAGACAGAGGAAAAAAAATCCTTAGAAATTCCTGTTAGTGGAACACAAGTGTCCATAGCCAGAAGAGTCTGAAATGAAAAGCTTAGGCTGCAAGGGCTTGTACTTTCCCTGTGATATTTTGGCCCTGGGGCCAGAAAAGGAACCCTAAGAAAGCAAAGCAGTGGCTCCCACAGCATTTCTGACCTTTTGTCCTCCAGGAGCTTTGGGAACTGTGGAGGAAAGGATGTGGACAAAGGAATGCCTTTCTTGGGTTGGCCCCAAATTGCTCCTTTTGGGACACAATTGTGGTCTAGGTTTCTGCTAAAACCACGGTCACTTCTTTAAGGCATGACCTTGGGCAACTTTGTACTTTTCTGGGCCTGTTTTCTTCTCTATAAATTGAGGATCTCATTCCTATACTCTCCAGGATTTTTTCTTTCATTCATTCATTCATTCATTCATTCATTCATTCATTCATTCATTCATTCATCCAACAAACAAGGAGCATACTAGCTAGATGTGCAGGATACAAAGGACAAGCAAAAGAAGCAGCATCTATCTTCATGGAGCCTACAATGTAGAGTGGAAGGATGACAGACTATCACACGTAAACAAGCAAACGTAAAATTGTCAACTAGAGAGAGTACCCTACAGGATAGACACAAGGTACTATGAAAGACACAGTGGAACACAATGCTATTCCTTTTTTGCAAGGAGTTGTGCAATCTGCTTTGGCAATGGCCTGCTTCCTCACACTCAGACAATTGCAACCTGGCAGCCTGAACCAAAGTCCCTTCTAACTCTGCCCTTCTTGGTTTCTGAAGAAGTCCAGCTGCCTTCCCATCACCAAAATTTGGTGGGAGGTGAATGCAAGCCTTGTGTACCGAGCTTTCCTATTGACCGGCTGATGAGCTTTGCAGTAATGATATCTGATTTCAGCCCTGAAAGCAAAGCTTGGTGTTTAGCTCCTACTTAGCCCTCATAAAAGAATTTGCAATTTGTGCTGCAAAAAACACTCAGCAAAGGTAGGCAATAGATCTCAGCTCAATTTTCTCTTTCTTTTCTCCAAGAAAATAGGCAACTCTTTGAAGCCCCTTTCACGTGTCCTGACTCCAAAGGAAATGGCATATACTGAACAGCTGTGATTGAAGATTTCTTTTACTTAGTTCATAAATAAAGTGATGCTACAAGAGAATCACCATGACAACTGGCCCACATCTTGGGGACTGATTCTGATCTCTCAGGCACTCTGAAGTATCTTCTAACGTTGCCAGTAATCATTTGCAGCTAGGTAACAATAGTGATAGAAGAGCTGTGATAGACCATGCCTGAGCAAGGCTGTAATCAAATATAATCTCAAGATCTTAGTTCTTATGCATCTGATTAGCCGGAAGTGAAGAAGACGTGCAGAATCTGGGTCAGGGGGCCAGGAAGTCACTTGTATTTTATCTGTTAGCCGATAAATTCCTGACCAGTATTGAATGAACTCCAAGGTATGACTAACTTCTCCAAGGATATCACTGGAAAAGTATTTCTAGAAAAGTTTCTCAAAAAGTATAATATTCCAAGATCACAGTTATTAGAGACATTAAATTAAGGCAAGAATCAAATAAAGTCTCCATTTGTGATCTTGAAATCTTGTTTGAAATAATGAAGAAAGTCTGAGAGGATTCGCTATCATTTTTCATACTCTTTCTATATCCAATTAGTAGCCTATGTCTAGTAAATATAGCATAACTAATAGTCAGGTTTTAATAGAAGTCTCCATTTGGGGGCCAAACTCCAGGTTTCCGTGTGAGCCCAAAAGTCTGAGATACAACCAGAGCTCTTCTCAGTGTGGCAACTTCCTCTGTAAATAAAAGTGAAAGTGTTCTGCATGAATACAGATAGAGGCTGGGTTAACATTGAAAGTCAAATTATCCCTATAAGCAGCATTCTATTATTCAGAATAATCGTAATAACTTCGTATAGCATACATTATACGAAGTTATACGAGTCCGGTACAGGGGCAACACTGAGGGTTGCGATCCGTTGCCGGACACGGAAAAAGACAAAAGACAAAAAAAAAAAAAAAAAAGTATAATATTCCAACTCATTTCTAAATTGGTATTAAATGCTGTCCTACCCAAAGAAAACGGAAAGAGACTAAATCAGCGTTTCTCAGATTCTCTTGAAGAAAAGACTGTAGGCCTTTAATCACATCCTTTACGGAAAATGGCCACCAGATTGATTGGATGCTCCATTCGATCAGTGACAAACCAAGGTGTGATAACTTTAGTGAAATATTCAAACCAGGAAACACAAATCAAGACCAAGGCATCAGCCCTTCTTGGGTGCGAGTCATCAATGCCAGAATTACCAACATGCTTAGCTCCTGCCTGCACACCTGCACTCTCTCTCCCCATGCAGTGTGTCTCCTGCTCTTTCTGGGAGTTCCCAGGGCTGCCCCCCATGCCACTGCTCCCTCATCTGAACCCTGCTCTTCAAGGTGCCATGGTCTCTTCTAACAGGGGTTCTGGCTGGCCTCCATCCTCAGGATACTCAGGTGGCCCTTTGGTCTGAGCAGGGTTGGGACAGGGAGATTGGCTATTGATTTGATTCTGCACATGCCCTGGGTGTTTAGATACAGACTCTCACAGTCTTTCATGAACACAGTTCCTTCAGCTTCCATCCTAACTCCACTCTCCGTAGGTAGGGGACTCAAAGCTACTCAACAGCCTTCTGGGAAGAGATGAGAGTGTGGATATCATGCCTCTGCATTTCCATACAGCCCATTCCCTGCCAGAGTCTCAGATCAAACAACATCAAAAGTGCTTTCTTTTCCATCAGCCACAAAAGAACCCAATCCCTCCCCTGTGGCCACGTATTGAAGTTACACAAAGGTGGGCCAGCCCGTGGCTCACTCGGTAGAGTGCGGTGCTGATAACACCAAGGCCGCGGGTTCGGATCCTATATAGGGATGGCCGGTTTGCTCACTGGCTGAGCGTGGTGCTGACAACACCAAGCCAAGGGTTGAGATCCCCTTACCGGTCATCTTTTTTAAAAAAAAAAAAAGAAGTTACACAAAGGGGTCACTAGCCCACAGGTTCTGCCAATAGGAATCCAGTTTGGGCTCAGTTAGGACATCCAATTACTCAAGGTGAGATGGCAGATGTAGGTCTCCCATGACAGGTGAAGACATCTACAGATGTCTTGGAAGATTTACACTTATACTGTTTGGAGGATGATTTCCCCTGAGAATCCTACAGGTTTGTTCTGATTCAATGATCCAGAATTCAAGAGCCTTTTTTCTTCCCTCACCTAGCAGAGACCTTTTGAATCTGTGGTCAATTATTTAATTACTCATTTTATCTTCCAGCACGGCTGGTTGCCCACCAGTTCTCATGATACGGAGACAAAACAAGACACTGTTTAGGGCTGTAATGTTAAAAATGGGAAGATGGAAGAAGGAAGGATAATTAATTTGCTTTTTCATGTACAAGTGGACGGCCACCTCACAAGGCTCACACCTACTCTCGCAGCTGTGTTTATAAGGCACTGGCTCTGGGCTGGAAAGCTGATGTGGCATCTAGCTTCAGGGTTGGCAGAACTCTTTGATGTCAGCCCGGAGTTTGGGAAAGCCGACAGCACCAGCGCCCTCTCCGTGTGTACTTTCTGGTCAGCCGACGGGAGAAGGCCATTCCTGGGTCCGGCTGCCCTCGTGCGGCTGGCTGCTCTGTGTGCCGTGGCCCACGCATAGGACTGCTTCCCTATGCATAGCACTGCTTCCCTACACAGGCCTTTCTCCTAGACGTGTTCATTCTCACAAGGAGCCTACTCCTTTATCAAACTCTCTTCCACTGGCTTCTACCTCAAAATCCAGCTGCCAGGAGCAGCTGCTCTCTCTCAGAAAGAACATACGCTCTCTATTATGTCACCTGACTTTGCCTTTCTAGTTTCCCTGCCACTCTAAGTGCTGTGGAGCAGCTTGGTGTGGAGGTAGGATGCAAGGAATTTGAGGTCACAGGACTTGATTTAGATTCTTGTTCTGCCCCTTACTAGCTGGGTGATAATTTGGGTGAATTATTTCATCTCTTTGAGCTCCAATTTCCTTCCCTTGATTTTTAAAAATATTATTATTATTATTATTATTAATTTATTTATTTATTATTTTTTTTAAAGATGACCGGTAAGGGGATCTTAACCCTTGACTTGGTGTTGTCAGCACCACGCTCAGCCAGTGAGCGAACCGGCCATCCCTATATGGGATCCGAACCCGGGGCCTTGGTGTTATCAGCACCGCACTCTCCCGAGTGAGCCATGGGCTGGCCCTAAAAATATTATTTAATGTATTTTAAAAAGAGGTTTGAGGTGGGTGCTTCTCTCCCACTCCTGCTTCTACCCCTGTAGATCGAGATCCATTAGGGTGACACTCCTCAATGACTCTCCATGGGAAGCAGAGTGGCCTGTCTGACGTGAGACTGAAAGTAGGAACTGGGCATACATACTTTGCCCCTTCCTCTTCCTTTTTTAATCTTTTGGTTGCAATAGTCAATGAGCACATGATCTGTTCTGTAACTCCTTGCGAGCAGGCTGAGCCACTGAATTGGTTGTGGGGAAGGGAGGGGACTTGCCCTGGTTCAGCTGTATCAGTTATGAAATTCAGTATTCTGAAGCCTACTTCTTTGCAGTTACAATTTAAGCTATGTTTTCCATTGTTGAGTATGTTCATAATAAAGATGCTATTTTGGTCTCTATCTGCTGAGTGCTCTTTCTTATTTCTCAGTTGGTTCAGGATTAAGGTATGGAATAATGGGAGTACTAGGTATTGGGCCACCCGAAGATCCTCAACATGGTAAAAGAACTTAAAAAGTTACAAAAAGGCTTTTAAGGAAAAGCATACCTCCTTCCCACCCGTGACCTTCAGTACCTCGGGTACCAAATTCCTCTCCCCAAGGGCACCAGTTATAGTAGTCCCCCCACCCCCAACTGCAGGGGATACGTCCCAAGACCCCCCAGTGGATACCTGAAACCGTGGATAGTGCCACACCCACTTGCAGTCAATTGGAACATGTTTCTTTTCATGTCTTCCACCTACAAACTTAATGCCTTTTCCATCTTAATTGAGAACTTATCACCCACTGTGGCTATAACTTTTGCAGTTTGAGGTACAACAGTAAAACTAGCATGAATTCTTTTTCCTTCTTCACAATTTCACAGGTAGAAGATTTGTTCTTACCATAGATCTTAGCAAACTCAGCACACGATTTTTTTCTTTCATCATTAAGAACTTTCACCTTTTCACTGAAAAGAAGCACTTTATGGCTTCTCTTTGGCATATCTGAATTGCCAGCATCATTGTTCTTATGTTTTGGGGCCATTATCAAGTAAAAGAAAGTTTGCTTGAACACAAGCACTTGTTGATACTGGAACAGTCAATCTGATAATCCAGAAGGCTACTAAGTGACTCGGGGTGAGGGTGGGAGGGATGCAGCATGGATTCACCCGACAAAGGGATTATTCATGCCCTGGGGTGGGTTGGAGCAGAACAGCATGACATTTCATCGGTCTACTCAGAATGGCACACAATTTAAAACTTACAGATTATTTCTGGAATTTTCCATTTAATATTTTCAGGCCACAGTTGACTGTGGGTGACTGAAATCATGGAAAGAGAAACTGCTGATAAGGGGACTACTGTCGTTGTGTTTTCTTCTAGAGATATGCTAAATATATAAAAACACATGCACATATTCTCTACAATACATGGGTAGAGCATATACAGATTCTGTCCAACAACTCACACTTTTCATTTAACAATATATCTTGGAGACCTTTTTTCATCAGATCATGTAGAGCTGCCTCATTCTTTCTAGTGGCTGCATCATACTCCACTAGCCAGTCCCCTCTCAATGGACATCTAGAGTGCTCTCAATCTTTCTCTTTTCCACAGAGTTGAGCATAATCGATAGATGCTCAGACTCTGGAGCCAGCCTACCTGGGGTTGAATCCCAGTGCCACTACTTACTAGCGGTGTGAAATTGGGCAAGTTATTTAATCTTTCTGTGCCTCCATTTTTGTATCTAAAATGAGAATAGTGACTGTAACCTCCTGGTGTGCTGTGAAATTTTCTTTCTTTCTTTTTTTTTCTATAAAAGATGACTGGTAAGGGGATCTTAACCCTTGACTTGGTGTTGTCAGCACCACGCTCACCCAGTGAGCTAACCGGTCACCCCTATACGGGATCCAAACCTATGGCCTTGGTGTTATCAGCCCCACACTCTCCCGAGTGCGCCACAGGGTCAGCCCCTGCAAATGTTTTATAAATGTGTCATTTGTATTTTAACTTTTTAGTGGTATACGTCAAGTTAGTCTTTTCTGATTTCTGGGCTCTGTGTCATACATTCAAAGACATGTTCCACTCTGAAATTATTCAAAAAATTCCTCCATATTTTCTTTTAGTACTTTTATGATTTTCTTACAGTTAAATTTTATTTTATTTTCTTTCTTTTTTTTTTTTTTTTGTCTTTTTTCGTGACCAGTAAGGGGATCGCAACCCTTGGTGTGGTGTTACCCACACTGTGCTCAGCCAGTGAGCTAACCGGCTATCCTTGTATCGGATCTGAACCGGGGGCCTTGGGGTTCTCAGCACTGCACTCTCCTGAGTGAGCCATGGGCCGGCCCTTACAGTTAAATTTTTGACATGTCTGGAATTTATTTTGATATGAGAAGTGAGATATGGACCCAATTTTATTTTCATTTACATGGATACCTATTTGTCTCAACCCCAATTATTGAATAAATCAATTTCCCCCAAATGATCTGACATGTCATCTTCATCATATTCTAAATTTCCTTATGCATTTTGGTCTATTTCTGATTCTTTAATTCTATTTCATTGATTTATTTATTCACGCACCATTAATATATATCTTTAATTAGTCATGCTTAATAAAACAGGTACTTTTAGTTAGCCATTAGGTCTAGCTTTCTGATATTTATTTTTACAAATTTTCCTATATTTGTTTTCTTGGTTTTTGATTACCTAGGAACTTTAGAATAAGCTTGGCTGGTGAAAAATAATCTTACTGGTATTTTTATGGGATTTTCTATGTGATTATTCATTGGGATTTTGCAGGGAATTGACCTCTGGATTAATCTTTACCTTTGGCTCTCATACGATGTTGTTATGCATATCTCTTATGCCTGTAGTAAGGAAATAGAAATCTACATTTGAATAGTGCTTTATACAATAAGGACCTTGTATTTGTATAGAACTATGAGATGTTAGTGTGCTTATGTATATAATATCTCATTTAATCCTCAAACTCTAAGAGGTGTTATCTCTATTTTCAAGATGAAAAATTTGAAGCTTAAAAGGTTTAACAAACTTGCCTAAATGAATTCAGCTGGTTAATGGCAGAATTTGAGACCTGTACCCCAATCACTCCCGAGCATGTCCCAGAGTACCATCACCTCTGCTAGTTTTTGGGGGGCTGTGGATGAGCTCTGGACTTTTGGTCCTGACCTCTGGAGAAGATGATGGGGACAGAGAAATAAATGATGAAGAAGGAGCCAACATTGTGAGGGTTTGCCTTTATTTAAAACTCTTGATAGGTTGTTCATTTGGGTGACTCCTCCCAAGTTGATTAGTGACTCTGGGTGAATGCTCTTCTGTGCACTGAGCTCTGAACCACATGCTTTGGAGGCAGTCTCAGCGCTCAAGGGGCTAACAGGCTGCCGGTTCAGAGGAAGGGTCAGCAATCTTTTCTCTGGCCAGGAAAAACACTGGCCATTGGTCTTCAAAACTTCCAGATAACATTACCAGATCACCAGTTGGCTCAGTTGGTTACAGCACGGCTTTGTGGCACCAAGGTCAAGGGTTTGGATCCTGGTTAAGGACACTGGCCAGCCACAAAACAAACAAACAAACAAAAAACATTTCCAGATCACACAAATAATTCTGACTGCAGTTTCACATAGGTTGTGTCCAAAATTTGTAAAAAAGGAAAAGTGATGTCTGAAGATGGAGATGAGAGGAACTGAATTCATGGCTCATTGGAAAGGCAGGGTGAGTTTGTCACTTTAATCTGAGCATAGACAATGGGGTCTAAGTCTGCAGAATGGTTCTTAGTCAAATGATTGCTCTTTTCTTCTGACATTTTGAAAGCCATGCTGGTGTAGGTAAGTGACTCCTCTGGGATGGATGAAAGCTGTGGAAGGAGAAAAAGAAGGAATGAATGAATTCCATTTGGAGCAAAAGGTATCTTTTTGGGAATAGCCTGAAAGCTTTGGTCAGATGAGACCCAAAGAAATCAGAAGAACTTTTCAAAGAATCACTTGCCCAGTATCCAGAAAGCAGTACCACTGTTCTAGTCAATAATGCAGCGTCTATAGAGGGAAATTCCAATGGCAGTAGCCCCCCAGTATCTCAGAAACAGTGTGGTCATCTCACCTCGGCTCGAGGATCTGAGTGAGGATCCAGGGTCTGGGGACTGGAGTGACCTGCCACACGTGCTAGGAAGAAGAGGGACAAGTCTCACCCATGGGGTCTGGGGGAATGGGGAGCCTCTCCCTTCAACCTTGGGTGAAGGGGTGGGGTGGGGAGGGCAGGGGGAAGAGAAATGAAGGGATTCGAATCGTTAGTCTGCAGAGACGGTGGGCTAAGCAGGTTTATCACACCCCACCCCTGCTCCCCCCACCTCCTCCCGTTATTCACTCATAGCCAATTGTCAATGGCAGAGAAAGAAGGGCTGTCCCATCCCTTGGAGACTGCTTACATTTTCTATAGATCTTTATGATGAGGAAGACAAGGGCCATCAGCATCAGCGTCAATAGAACCCCGACAAAAAAGGCCAAGATTAAATGTTCTTTGCTGTTTTGGCAAACAAAGGGAGCAGATGAACTGCTGGCTTCTTGAAGGACTTTCCTAAAGACCAGAGTGTAACCTTTTCCACCTATGAACAAAGCCCTGACGTGGCTTTCATACTGGTTAGTGGACTTTAATTCTCAACCATTGGTTTTCAGCTTCTTGTTTTTGAGTTCCAGGTCCTTTTGAAGCCTGAGTGAAAGCTGTGGACTCTCCCTAGCCCCCACCCCAAACCCACACAATGTTCGGTCCACACAATGTTCAGGCCCACACACAGCAAATTTTATCTCTAACTTTAGGGGATTCATGGATCTCTTGAAGATTGGGGGACACCAAGTTAAGAACCATACTCCTAAGATCAAAGACTGATTTAATTCTTCCACTGTTTCTGGTCCCTTCTCCCTAGTGCCCCTCTGCCCAAGTCCTCAAGCCAAAGCTGTCAACACCAAATCAATTGCCATGTGGTACAAGATGAAATGGATGGGAGAATGCTCATTTACTTAGGATGGTTAGAGAGACAGGGTGCAGAGCTGATCGTTGGGGCTACTGTGGAGAGGTTGGCTCTTCTGCCTATGAGAGAACATGAAAGGAATTAATGTATCTTCTCCTTCTCATGAAATCCAGCTTAAGTGTCCCTCAGTGCCCCGCCCTATCCAAGCAACCAGTGGAGATTAACGATGGGGCTGCAACTCTACAAAGGAGTGAACATTGTTTCTAAGATCCTGGGTCCTTTAAAACAAAAATTAGAACTGGGACTAAAAAAACTGATCAGGGGCCAGCCTGTGGCTCACTCGGGAGAGTGTAGTGCTGATAACACCAAAGCCACGGGTTTGGATCCCATATAGGGATGGCCGGTTAGCTCACTGGGTGAGCATGGTGCTGACAACACCAAGTCAAGGGTTAAGATCCCCTTACCGGTCATCTTTAAAAAAAACCAAACCGATCAGATACACAAATGAAAGAAGAGCCTAGTGTTTTGCAGACCCATATGTCTCTTTGATAAACATAAACATCTCATGTGTCTCCCTCCTCAACGATTTTAGTAGGAACTCCTGGAGAGATATGCTCCCTCTAACCTAAGCAGAGAATCTCCAGGCTAGATTCCTTTAGGGAGAAAAGAAACCAGTGTTTCCCAAAGTCCTTGGGAATTTGATCTTGAAACTGCTGCCTTTTTTTGTTTGCTTGTTTGTTTTGCAAGGCAGCTATAACAGTGCCTTGTCCAAAACAGCCACAGTGGTTTTCCCCATGCCTATGCCACAAATAAGGGAGCAGTAAGGGAAGTGAACTAGATTCTCATAAACTACCCACCTGGTTTAATACCGAGCACAGAGATAATCCTTACTCATGTTTAGAGGGCCAGGCAGTTCCTTCTCACTCCTTCTGGCAATAAATTCTGCATCATGGTAAAATCTGATTCTTCCAACTTCAGAAATGCAGTAGCCAGTGCCATCCCACTACAGCCCATTCAGCATAACTTCTAGTTCTTCCACTTCGTTTTAACTCAGCAGTGAGGCAGATAATTGTTCCTGTCCTGAACTCACCAGTGGCGGGTTTAGGTGTGGAGGTATTGCTTCCCATTCTGTCTTCCCCTGAGAATTGAAAAGGACCTCTTAGAAAGCTTAGAAAGGAGAGGCAGCTGAGGGGAAAACTCTGAGACTGTGGTTGTACTATAAAAGCAGTAATAATGAGATGGAGGCAAGGTGTGGTTGTTCTAATGCCATCGGTGGTCAGAGACTACCTGGTGTGGTTACTGCAGCTCAGCAGCCAGTCTTCAGCTTTGCAATTCCAGAAATTTGATCCTATCAGGGCACCAAGCACTGACTGATTGCTCCAGAACTGATCTCCACCAACCAAGTCACAGGAGACTGATGTATCAACTGGAATAACATAAGAAACATGTTGAAGTAACCAGTGCATTCTATCTATCAGAACATATAAAATGCCAATTAACATAATTTTGCTTGGTAAGCATTTTAATATTGTCACACAGGTTTGGTGCATCAATCTCTTTCCTGTAAGTGCTAGGAAACTGACAAACTTGTTCTTGAAGGTCCTTCCTCTAGGGTCCATCAGACATTTCTATTCTGTTCACAGATTGTCTTTTCAAGTATGCTAGTATCCCTGCCTAGGTTATGGTTCTATTCGTTATGTTAAACCTTCTGTATTTTCCCTCTTTTACTTTTTTTTTTTTTTTTTTTTTTTTTTTTTTACCAAAAAGTATAAAGTATCTAAAGGCAAAAAAGTAAAATCATCCATCACTCCTCCTATCCTAAATATTATTAATACTTTGGTATTTTTCCTTTTAAGGAAATGCCGTGCATTTTTAAAAGCTAGTTGAGATACTTCCTTATATAAAAGGTTATGTTCCTTTTTTTTACTCAACATTTTATCATACATATTCTCCCACACCGCTAAAAAATTTTTATAAATAATTTTTTATAATATTTTTAGTGGTGATAGGTCTTTCTGTTATATCTATATACTATAACTTGCTAAATCAGTTCCTCACTTGATACAAATTGTTTCCATTTTTATTTAAACAAGTAACAATGAAACAGACATTTTGTGCATGAAACTTTGTATGCACCCCAATTATTTTTTAGGAGACCATGATTTTATTTCATGTTTAGGCATACTCATAATAAAAATTTTGCCTCTGCTATATTTGCTGTATTTTAAGGAAATTTACTTAGACAAATATCATCAATTATTTGTTGTTTTAATTGTTCACCTCTCAAAAGTTAATTTCCAAGTCCTTGGACATGGGGGGAGGGTTGGGAGAAGGACGCCTCATCACTATGCACCAGTTATAAGAGCAGCAACAGCAACATTACCAAGTACCTCACAACTGACCAAATAGTTTTATATGATGCAATGCAGGATAATAATTTTCCTATGTCAACAGGAAAATTTAGAGAGAAGTCCGAGCCACAAGAATAGGAAACCCACAGTCCACAGCAGAATCAGCAGTAGTAACAATTTTTCTAGCACTTTTTGCTCCTTTTCCAATTTATAAGTCAATGGTGCTATTTACAGAACACTATGAAGTATTGCTATAATATTTTAAAAATATTGAAATATGTGTTTATACTAAACAGAGTAAGAACTTACACTAGACCTTATCATTGGGGAGATGGAAAAGGAGAGGATCTCAGGTTTCTGTAAAATCCTTATCTTCACATCAGTGGTTCTGAATTTACAACCATACCCCTCAGAATGTTACGATAGCCCCCTTAAAAAAGGTTGGCCATCCCACCCTAAAAGACAAAACCATCAAACAATGCCAGAAGGAAATAGCTACTTACAAATCCAGGCCGCGAAAAGCAGGAAACACATTCATCTTTGAAAATGACAATCTGAACGTTTGACAGAAGGATAAATTAAAATACAAACAATGCTATGTACACTTTTTTGTGTTTTGTCTGGCGCTGGAGAATCTTACTGATTGCCATAAAATCCACCAACTAAATTCAGCCATTCAAATACAACCCTTCCCCCACCAAACAGAAAAAAAGATAGAAACCACTAACAATTTAACATTTATTGTGTGTGTGAATGATTATTCCCTCTAGATTAAAAGAATGTGGTAAATGCATTTACCTTTCAAGAAAAAGTCCAGGAAAGAAAAAAATCCAATCATAAGACGCAATTGTCTGATACTCAACTTTTTACTTGCATCCGTTACTACTACTATTTTTCAGAAATGACGAAATAAAGATTACTGCCACTACCACTGCCACCATCAGGCTGTGTGTCACAAAGATCTTGTATAAGCTCAAGTGTAGACTTCCTCTTTGAAGTCAACACTGTATTTTTAAAAGACCTACAAGCAGAGAGAGCTTCTTCAGTATTTTTTTTACATGAATGCCAGAGCATAAGGGGATAAGACAAGTTTCTTTCTTTCTTTCTTTTTTTTAAAAGATGGCCAGTAAGGGGATCTTAACCCTTGGCTTGGTGTTGTCAGCACCACACTCAGCCAGTGAGCTAATCGGCCATCCCTATATAGGATCCAAACCCGTGGCCTTGGTGTTATCAGCACCACACTCTCCTGAGTGAGCCACAGGCCGGCCCTAAGACAAGTTTATTTCTAATTAAGTATTTATTGAACAATTACTCTAGCCTCCTGGCAAGATTCTGTAGAGATCATAGCAGTATGACATTATCTCTGTTCATGTCATCAAGAATCTTATAATCTCATCTCTTCTCACCAGGGAGTTAAGGATGATAAAGAAAAATGAAAAGCAACAGCGTTAAAGAGCTAAATACTAGCTGTGCAGATTCAAGTGTGTTAAGAATGCTGAGGTCCTTTCAAAGGGAAGACAAATCATTTATTTATAAACATTTATTTATAAAATAATATTAATAAATATACTCATTAATTAAATGTTATGGGCCATACAGTGGGCTAGGTACTGTGAGTTTTTCAGAGAGCAAGGAAGAAAAGTTCTTTGTTTCATGGAACCCACCATCTAGTTGAGAAGAGAAATGAAAAACAAATAAACAATAGGTTAATGACACATTGTGTCAAGGGCCATGAAGCAAAAAAACATAGAGCTACCCTAAAGAGTAAATAACGGGAGGACTTGTTTAGATAAGAGGGATGATTGGGGAGGGAAGAGCAACTCACAGACCTGGAGGAGGGGAAGAGCTGGCAGAGCAAGGCTGCAGGCAGGTGAACCTTAGGGGGCAGGGGTGGGGCTGGAGCATGGATAGGGTTTGGATAGAGGGAGAAGTAGGGCTGTGGAAGGGGTACTCCGGGCCCAGGATTGGTGGCTGGGATTTAAATGATGGATTTCTGGGATATCAGCATGGTTCAAGAGTGGGGCATTTGTAGCGGGTGGGAAGTAGAAAATAGTTACATAGATAGATTAGAGCCAGAAGATGGAGGTCTTTAAATCCAAGCAAAATATATAAAGTATTAACAAAAATAAGGAACCACTAAAGGTATTCAATTGGGATATAACATGATAAACATGGCTTTTAAGGAAGATTATACCATATCATATAAGATAAATTATAGTTAGAGAAAGAGACAAGACAATAAACTGGGAGGATACGGCGATATTCTGAGTATCGTTTAGTAAAGATGTGGACAGCCGGAACGGGAGGGAAACCGTAGATGCAAGATTGAAGGACATAAGACTGGGGACTTGGAGATGGGGAATAAAAAAGCAGGATGAGTCAATTATTACTTCAAGTTTTTGAACCCCAGTGGCTGAGAGAATTCATTTTTTCATTCACTCCAAAAACATTAAATGAACATTTACTATGTGCCATGTACTATTCTAAGATTTAAGGATGTTGTGGTGAAAAATGGCCTTTTCTGATTTCATGGAACTTTCAGAATAATAAATGAGGCTGTTACAACATAAAAAAAGAAGTATAAACTGCAGGACCCTGTGCTGTGTATGCCTATAACACAGGGGACCAGAAAAGGCTTCCTGGAGAAAAATATTTAAGCTGAAATCTGAAGTGCGAGTTGAAGATCCACTAGACCAAGAGGGAGGGAAAGTTCAGTGGAATAGACTGGCCAAAAGTCTTGTGCTAGGGTGACACTAGCTGAAAGAACAAGGCAGTATGTGAGGTGACACTGGGGTGGGCTGGAAGGGATGTGGTTTGTGGCGAGGATAAAGTTGAAGAGGCAGGAAGGGGCCAGTACCTCAGAACTCTTGTCTTTATTATAAAAGAAGTGGGTTTATGTATACTAAAGGTATTTAAACAAGGGTGACGTGATCAGATTTGCATTCTGGAACAATCACTAAAAAGTAGGGCAGAGATAATAGATTTGAAGGCAGCCGGAATAGACATGAACAGAGATTACTGCAGTGACCTAGTTGAGTGGTAATAGGAACTTGGACTAGGATAGTAGCAGTAGAGAGATGAAAAGACATAGTGGATTTGAGAGATGTTTAGCAGAGTGGCAGCAAAAACAAGAGAAGATAATAAAAAAAATAAAATAAAAAGGGAAGACAAAAAGTCAAAGACTGTGATCAAAGATATTACAAGGGCAAGAAGGAGGAAAGGAGCCAGAGAAGGAAACAGTGGTAGTTTAGACTTACAGTGAGGACTAATTAGTTAATCAGACATTTATTGAGCCCTTACTATGACCCAAACACTCTGCTAAATTCTGGGGAAACAATGAGTAAGACATAGTTCTTAACTTGAGGGATTTTATGAGCTTGTAGAGATATTGATAACCATTCATCTACAAAACCATGTTCCAGACTGGCCAGATATATAAACGTATTGGAAATGTTGTAGATGCTATGTTAGATATCTGTCCAGGATGAAGGGGGACCTGAAAGAGAAAGGGGTCAGGCTACACCAGGAGAGAGAGTAGGTGTCAAGAAAAACTTCATAGAGGAGATGATGTTTGCACTGCATCTTGAAAGATTAATCAAATTTCTAGGCAGATGGGGAAGGAAATGTATTCCAGGAAGAGAAACAGCATGAGCAAAAGCATGATTTGTCACATTGGTCATGTTGAGGGAAATGCAAGTAGTTCATCATAGCTGGTACTATGGGGAATGATGGTGGGGAGGGGTGGGGAATGCAAGAGAAAAGGCCGGAGAGGAAGAACGAGACCAGATGGTGGTGGACCCCAAAGAAACTTTACCTTAGGGCCGGCCCGTGGCTCACTCGGGAGAGTGCGGTGCTGATAACACCAAGGCCCCGGGTTCGGATCCCATATAGGGATGGCCGGTTAGCTCACTCGGTAAGCGTGGTGCTGACAACACCAAGTCAAGGGTTAAGATCCCCTTACCGGTCACCTTTTTAAAAAAAAAAGAAACTTTACCTTAAAGGCAAAGGAGAGATTGCCGAAGAGGAGTAACACAATCACACTTGGGTTTAGGCAACAGAGTGGAGAGGGTGCCAGACAGTGGGTGAAGCGTCCTTTAGTATTACAGAGTTCTGAGTGAGAAACAAGTATGATCTGAACAGAGGCGATGGCCATGGGGAAGAAGAGGTAGGGCAGACAGGTGATGAATCTAGTTATTTACTAGGTGTGACAGGAAGATAAGGGAGAGAGAGGAGCTCGGGATAACTACCAATTTTCTGCATTGTATCCATTGATGAATATTATGAATATAGAAGAAGGGGGTATATGATTGGGGATAAATAATGAGTTTAATTTTGGACACATTGAGTTTGAGGTGCCTGTGGAACATTCAGGTAGACTTGTCTAAAGAGCAGTAGGATGCACAGACCGGGGGCTCATGAAAGAGATCTGGATTTGTGTGGTAGACAGTCCTAGTTATCACCATAACCAGTTCTCTCCTGACATGGAGCCTCCCTTGTGGTTGGGTAATGCCATGTGACAAGTGCTGGCCAATGGACTGTGAATGAAAGTGATGTATGTCACTTTTAGTTGAAGCATTTAATTAATGTTGCAAGACCTGCTCTGATCCTTCCCCCCAAAACAATTATGGAGATTTTGTGAGGAAAAGGTAAGGTTGAAAGCTCTAATGCTGGATCATTAGATTATCACGTGGAGGACAGTTTCTCTGGAGAGTCACCTAGACCTGCAGTGCACTCTGGGAGCAAAAAATAAACTTTTCCATGTTAAGGTACTGAGATTTGGGGATAGTTTCTTTCTTTCTTTTTTTATTTAATGTTTAAATAGAAAATTATTTTCTCAATGTACAAATGAAGGAAAACATCACAAATTGAATTTAAAGTCAATTGATAAGGAACAGATTTAACACACAAAGATTAACATCCTTAATGCATAAAGAACTCTTAAAAGTTAATTAGAAAAACCTTAACAGAAATTTGTCGAAGGACATGAGCAGATAAGTCACACACCCCATAGAGACACATGTGGCTAATAAATGCATTCTAAAGTTCCTGTGGGTGGGGTGTTGGCCATGGCGTCTCCCTCAGGACCCAGGCGTGTTCCATTGCTTGCCTAATTGCAGGCAGGGGCAGGGTGGCTGGGATACTTTCTTATCTCACTTAACCTATCCTTCCTAATACAATTTGACATATAGATTTGGAAGTCATCAGTGTACATGTTGGTAGAAGAAGCCATGGGAATGGATAAGACCATCCAGGTACGGTATGTAGTATGAGAATAAAATTCCTAAGATAGAACTCTGAAGACACCAATATTTAAGAAGGAGGCAGAAAAAGTGGACTCAGCTAAGGAAATTGAGAAGAAATAGTTGTAACAGAAATAGTATAAGCATATGCTACTGGAGGCCAGGGGAGGAAAGGAAAGAAAGAAAAGCTGTGGCCAACAGTGCCAAATGCTAAGAGAGAGGTCAAGTAAAATGAGGACTGGAAATAGTTGATTAGATTTGAAAATTAAGAGATGGTAATCTCTTTTACTAAAGCAGTTTGGGTATGGTAGTATTAGGGAATTAGACTTCACCAGGTTGAACAGTGAATGGACATTCTCAGGTATACAGCAGATTAGATATTTAAAGAAATTATCTTGTTAAAGAACACCCACAAATGTTAGATAAAATATTTTAAACACCATAATTTAAAAGTGCATGGCTGAAGTTGATGTGGTCCTTAAAAGTCAGAAATGAGAAAAGTTGAGTGAGACCTGGAGCTGATGTTTGCCTTTGGTATAGCCACCAATTTTTGGCAACCTGGAGCTTGGATTTAAAGGCCATGTGCATGAGGTCAGTTCACAACATGGTAGTTTGCTTCTTCAAAGCCACAGGAGAATCTTAGATAATGTACTGTAATGATGGGAGTAACATCCCATCACCTTTGCCATATAAAGTAACCTAATCAAGGGAGTGACATCCTATCATATTGCTATTTTCTGTTGATTAGATGTAAGTCACAGATTCCACTCACATTCAGGAGAGAGGATTATACTGGGGATAACACTAGAGGGCAAACCATGGAGCATTGTAGAATTCTGCCTATCACATTTGCTTATTTCAGTTTTGGCTCTGGGTAGAGGGTGACAAAGAGAACAACAAAACAAAACAATATACCTTTTCCTTGGGAATTTCTATCCACAAACCCAGCTTTAGGAGACTTTGAGCCAGACTTTGTACTGTCTATGGTAACCTCAAAAACCCCAAGTTTAAATTGGTCTTTGTTCAAGCTGGTTCTTTAAATTGGTTCTATGCCTCAGGGCTCTCGCAAAAGAAAATACAAATTACCCGTGGAAGAATGCATTTTCTACCAGATGTCAAAGACTTCCATAGACAAATTTCTAATAAATATTAGCTAATAAAAAAAAAAAATCATGGGCCGGCCCGTGGCTCACTCAGGAGAGTGTGGTGCTGATAATACCAAGGCCACGGGTTCGGATCCCATATAGGGATGGCCGGTTTGCTCAATGGGTGAGCGTGGTGCTGACAACACCAAGTCAAGGGTTAAGATCCCCTTACCAGTCATCTTTAAAAAAAAAAAAAAAATCAAAAAAACACAAAAGTAGGGCCGGCCCGGTGGCGCACTGCTACAGTCCGCCGCTTGGGAGCGCGGTGGCGCTCCCGCCGAGGGTTCGGATCCCACATACAGACCGGTTCCTGCTCACTGGCTGAGCGAGGTGTGGGCGCAGCACCGAGGGTTGCGATCCTGTTGCCGGTCCTGGTCCAGTACAGGCGCGACACTGAGGGTTGCGATCCATTGCCGGACATGAAAAAAGACAAAAAAGGAAAAAAAAAAAAAACACAAAAGTAAGCATACCACAAGAAAGATAGCAGAAATAACAAACTGCAAAGGCCAGAAACAAAGACCTGCAAAGACTACAGATATAAGAATGATTAGATCCAGAGTGTAAAATAAATATATTTAATATATTTAAATAAATAAAATAGGTATTGAAAGTGTAATGAAGGAACAAAAGAAAGTACCAAAATAACCAGGCAAATTTGAAAAAATATAAATAGAATGTAAACACATTAAAGCTATAATAATCAAGATTAGAAAATGCTATGGTTTGGGCCCGCCCAGTGGCGCACTCGGTAGAGTGTGGCACTTGGGAGTGCGGCGGTGCTCCCGCCGAGGGTTCGGATCCCATATGGAGACCAGTCCGCTCACTGGTTGAGCGCGGTGCGGGCGCGACACCAAGGGTTGCGATCCCATTGCCGGTTGCGGTATGGGTGCAACACCGAGGGTTGCGATCCCGTTACCGGTCACGAAAAAAAAAAAAAAAGAAAATGCTATGGTTTAAATAAGTCCCCTCCAAAATTCATGTTAAAACTTAATCCCCATTGTGGTGGTATGAAGAGGTGGAGCTTTTTGAGAAGTGATTAAGTCATGAAGGTTCTACCCTCGTGAATGGGATTAGCACCCTTACAAAAAACTTCGAGATTAAAGGAAGTCCTCTCCTGTCTTTCTGTCCCTTCTGCCATATGAGAACATAGCCTTTCTCCCTCTGGAGGATGCAGCAACTAGGCACCATCTTGGAAGCAGAGAGAAGCCCTCACCAGACACCAATACTGCCAGCACCTTGATCTTGAACTTTCCAGTCTCCAGAACTGTGAGAAATAAATTTCTGTTCTTTATAAATTACTGTTCTCAGTTATTCTGTTATGGTAGCATAAACAGTCTAAGACAGAAATTCAATGGTGGGGATAAACAGCAAGGTAGAAATTCTTGAAGAGGAAATCAGTGGACTAGAAATATAACACAGAGAGACAAGATAAAAACATGAAAGAGAGGTTAATAGGCATATTAAAATTTCTAGACTAGCCATTGTCAAGAGTAGAAATAGAGTATGTAACTCAAACTAGTAAAGAAAAAATCATAGCATCAAAATAAAAGTCAATACAAAAGAATAAAAAAATAGAATAGACAGCAAAAACAAAATATAAAATACGCCAGTGGGAATTACTCTGAATTTAATGTAATTATTAATTACAATAAGTGGAAATGGATTACAATCTCCAGTTAAAAATCAAGGTTTGCCAGATTGAATTTAAAAATAAGCTATATGCTGTTTTAAAAGATTTATCTAGAACTTAAAGAGATGAAAAGGTTGAAAGAAGAAGGATAGAAAAAGTTATACAAGAAAAATGTTAACTACAAGATAGCTGGTATATTCATATCAAGCAAAATATACCTTAATGTAAAAATTATTACTAGGGCCGGCCCGTGGCTCACTCGGTAGAGTGCGGTGCTGATAACACCAAGGCCATGGGTTCGGATCCCATATAGGGATGGCCAGTTCCCTCACTGGGTGAGCGTGGTGCTGACAACACCAAGTCAAGGGTTAAGATCCCCTTACCGGTCATCTTTTAAAATAAAAAAAAAAAAAAAATTATTACTAAAACAACAACAACAACAAAAAAGATAATAATTACATATTGATAAAAACTTAATTCACTGGCAAGATTTAACAATTCTAAACTTGTTTGCCTCTGCTTACTTAAGTGACAAATTTATAAAGCAAAATTGATAGAACTACAAATAAAACTTAACAGATCCACTACCAAATCATATTTTAGCACACTTTTCTTAGTAATCATTAGATCAAGCAGACAAAATGTTATAAGTATATAGATTTGTGCAATACAGTTAGTAAAATTAATATAATTAACATACATAAAACATTGCATACATTATCAGGAGAGTAGACATTCTTTTCAAGTACATCTAAAACATAAAAAATTAAACACATTGTAGGTCAGGAATTGGTAAACTTTTTCTGTAAAGGGCAGAGAGTAAATGTTTTGCACTTTGCGGACCATATGGTCTATATTGCAAGTACTCAATTCTGCTTACATGGTGAGAAAGCAGCCATAGACAATGTGTAAATGAGTTAAGTGTGGCTATTTTCTAATAAAACTTTATTTGTCAACACTGAAATGTGAATTTCATATAATTTTTATGTGTCATGAAATATTTTTCTTTCAATTTTTTCAACAATTTAAAATATAAAAACCATGCATAGCTCGCAGGCTGTACAAAAATAAGTGACAGGGGGCCGGCCCGGTGGCACACTGGATAGTGCGCCGCTTGGGAAGCGCAGCGGCCCTCCTGCCCGAGGGTTCGGATACCACATGCAGACCGGTTCCCGCTCACTGGCTGAGCGAGGCGCGGGAGCAGCGCCAAGGGTTGCGGTCCCGTTGCCGGTCCCCGGTCCGGTATGGGGGCAACACTGAGGGTTGCGATCCGTTGCCGGACACGGAAAAAGACAAAAGACAAAAAAAAAATAAAAATAAAAATAAAAAAAAATAAGTGACAGGCCAGATTTAACTCAAAGGTCATAGTTTGCTGACCTCCTCCATACTAGGCTGAAAGTGAGTCTTAATTTCAAATTGGCATCACACAGATCACATTCTCTGATCCCCGTGTAATTAAGTTAGAAATCAACGACAACAATAAAAAGAACAAATATGCTTAAAAATTAAAAAAAACATAGTTCTAAATAATTCATTGGTCAAAAAAATCATAATTTTTGTAAGTTGTTTCATGTGTGCTTGAAAAGAATGTGTATTCTGCAGTTGTTGGAAGCAGTCGTCTATATATCTCTATTATGTCATGTTTGTTGTGTTTAAATTCTGTATCCTTACTTATTGATTTCTTTAATTACTAATGTGACTATGAATTTGTCTATTTCTATATTTCTACATATAAATATATTTATTTATTTATTTCTTAAAGATGACCAGTAAAGGGATCGTAAACCTTACTTGGTGTTATCAGCACCACACTCTCCCAAGTGAGCCACAGGCTGACCCTTACATATAAATATTTTAAACCCCCAAGATTTTATATTTATATTTAAAATGTTCATTTAGATTTATCACATATTTATTTATTTATTTATTTATTTTTTTAGATTTACCACATATTTAACAGCTATGTTGCTATTCAGTTTTTCCTGCTTCTCTGGCATTTCCATGGGATTGTTTTTCTTATCCTAGGAGTACTCTTTAGAATATGTTTTAATGAGGTACTGCCAATTGCTAATTCATTTTTATTTCTCTCACAATCTTTATTTCCCATTCTCTTTTCTTTTCCTTTATTTTTTGGTAGCTGGCTGGTACAGGGATCTGAACCCTTGACCTTGGTGTTCGAACATCACGCTCTAACCAATTGACCTAACCAGCCAGATGCTTCCCCTTCATTCTTAAAAGGTATTTTTGCTGCTATAGAATTCTAGTTAGGTTCCCTGTCCCTCTCCCCCCATGACAATTTTGGATTTCTAGTTTGTGATCTGGCCACAGCTCTTTAAATATTTTTGCTGCTAAAAAATTCTGGTCATAGCTCTTTAAATATTGCTCCTGCCTCATTTTTCTCTCATTTTCTTTTGAGACTCCAATTAAATATGTTAGGCTTTATTGCATCCTCTAAGTCTCTTACTCTCCTGTTAGTGTTACATCTTTGCCTCTCTCTTTTTCATTCTGTGTATTCTCTTTTAAATTATTTTCCAGTTCATAAATGCTCTCTTCACCTGTGTCTAATCTGCTATTAAAATGGGCCAGTTAAATCAATTTTTTTGAGTTGTATAATTTATATTTTTTAAATTCGCTATTTCTTTTTAAAACAATTTCTAATTCTCTATCAACATTCTCAAGTTTGGCTTTTATCCCCTTTAATACAATAAGCATAACTAGTTTATGGTCTATTTCTGTTCTTTCATCTAGTTCTTACTCATAATATCTTGTCTTCTAATTATCTGATTATCTTTTACTGTGTTGTGTTATTGTGTTTGAAAAATCGTTTTTGTTTTTTTTTTTTGTCTTTTTCCGTGTCCGGCAACGGATCGCAACCCTCAGTGTTGCCCCCGTACCGGACCGGGGACCGGCAACGGGACCGCAACCCTCGGTGTTGCCCCCGTGCCTCGCTCAGCCAGTGAGCGGAAACCGGTCTGTATGTGGGATCCGAACCCTCGGGTGGGAGCGCCGCCGCGCTTCCCAAGCGGCGCACTATCCAGTGCGCCACCGGGCCGGCCCGAAAAATCGTTTGTAGAACCAAATGAATCATGTTATCTTCCTCCAAATAAGATTTATTTTATTATGCTGGCCAGGCACCTGGGAGCACCAGCAATCTAGGATTGTCCTAATCCAAGTTCAGGGTTTGAGTTTTTATTGCAACATCTGTTCACAGTAGGGTGCTTTCCATATAGGGTTTAGTTATTTCTGTCCTCACCCTTATTCCTAGAGTGCAGCTGTGTGTGTGTGTGTGTGTGTGTGTGTGTGTGTGTGTGTGAGAGAGAGAGAGAGAGATAGAGATAGATAGATAGATAGATATGCTGGTGAAGGTGGTGGAGGTGGTGGTGGGTGGTGGTAATGGTTTACTAAGGTCTCTATCTTTGAAGGGTCCTGGACTCCATCTTTTGTTCCTCTAGCACCGTGAAGCCACCAACAACATAGTTTAACCTCATAGCCATCTCATTCAGACTGGCAAGTGCTCATAGGGCAAAAGTGATCCTGAGGGCTAGACTCACCTCTCCAGATTTCTAGTGTCTCTCAGTTCTTGGCCTTATAATTCCTCATTGTTTCTTGGTGCTTTAAGATGTTTATGGTATGTTTTATATTTCACCTGAACGTTAAAAATTTCTTTAGTTGGAGAGTCCAAATTACCTAGTCTACCACTACTGAAAGCAAATGTTCTGAGATTTTGCTTCTTAATTGCATCTTAAACCCAACAACAAAGTTCCAGGAATCTGAATCTTAATTTTATTTCCTTTTTTTTTTTTAAAAGATGACCGGTAAGGGGATCTTAACCCTTGACTTGGTGTTGTCAGCACCACGCTCAGCCAGCGAGCTAACCGGTCATCCCTATATGGGATCCGAACCCGGGGCCTTGGTGTTATCAGCACCACACTCTCCCGAGTGAGCCACGGGCCGGCCCTTAATTTTATTTCTCACTCCATAAAATTTAATTTTAATCAAGATACCTTTTATAATACTAATAAAGAATAGAAAGTTCTTAGAACAGATCTAACAAAAGAGGTACAGGACTGTAATAAATTGAATTGTGTCCCCCCAAACTCACTGAAACTTGAATTGTCCCCCAAGTTTTATGTATTAGAAATGGCCCCCACTCTGACTGCTAAGAGGGTGGGAAATCCTATTATGGTAATCCTATTATATTATCTCCTTCAAGGCTCAAAGGTGGAGCCTTGAAGAGGTGATTGGATTGTAGGACCATGCTGTAGGGAATGGATTAAAAATGGTGGTCAGGGCATGGCTCTGAGGGCTTTAAAAGAGAGAGGAGAGGCTCTCTTGTTCTCTGTGCTCTCTGCTCTCTCTGCTTCCACCATCTTGCAGTGTGAGACCACTGGGTTACTGTCTCCACCACCAGATGGACTTTGGACTTCCCAGCCTTAGAAACTGTAAAATTATATTTTGTTTTTCTTTATAAATCACCCAGTTCCAGATATTTTGTTATAAGCAATAGAAACGACTAATACAAGGACCTTAAGAGAACATTATAAAATTAGTGAAATATACTGAATATCTAATAAAGCAAAAACAAATCTCCAATTTAATTACTTCCTTTGATGTCATTTATCTTGTTCCTCTATCCCCTGCACTTTTTGGAAATTGGAATTTACATCTTAACCCTTGATAGATTCAAATTAAATACTTGTGGCTAGATTACCACATGGATCATATTGTCTGCTTCATATTTCATCACATCAGGAAACATGTCTGGTTGTAATACCATGAGTGATGCTAAGAATAGCCACTGAGTTAGCATGATTATCCACTTAACTGGAATGATCTTCAGCTTCTTGTTAATTATCATTGATAAGAAATTGTTTTTTTATGGCCATTCTAAGATTTATAATAATGTAAAGAATCTAACAACTTCTCCTTTCTTTTCATTGACAAATGTAATGCATTTCTTTTGCTGATAGAAATATATTTCAAATTCAATTGGACTTTTCATATCATATCTTTAAAAAATACTTGTGATACTCTAATTTGCAGACTGCACAACCAGTCACCATGGAGCCAGTTTCTAAGTACTAAATCATATCAACTATATAGAAATAAATTTCTGATATTTGGTAGTAGAGATATGGGGTTGTAGTTTGGAGTTTTCCATGCTAGGAACCTCACCTACCCTCATCGTCTCCTTTTCACTCCTGACTGGCTTCACTTTGGAGTTGTGACACCATGCTCCTTGGGCACAAGTAAACAAACTCCTCCAGCACATCCATAGGCCCCTTGTCCAAAAGGAGCAGTGTATGCTCTACAACTAGTTGCTAAAGTAATGTCCAGGTGACAGCGCACCATTTTGGCCACCCACAGCACGTTGCAGTGGAGTCGTAGATGCAAGATGTCTCTCAGCCAGCTCCCTGCTTCTGGGGACTGTGGGGCATGCTGTTAGTCTCTGCTCAGATCAGGTGGCCTTATGAGGAATCCCAGATGAAGTTTCTGTCAGCCTGAAGTGACTGGCCTGAGGGCTGTGACAGCCTCTTGTCCAGCCTGGTTCTCCTAAGGAGTGAGAAGAGCAGTATCTCTTGGCGTGCGTGCGCGCGTGCGCACACACACACACACACACATGCCATTCATGGTAACCAGTTTGGGAAGCTCTGAGCTTGTGCAAAGGCTGTGAGGTAGAAACGTTTGGCTATCTGAGGAACAGAAACAAAAATGTGGCTAACACAATGAATAAGAAGGGTGATAGATGAGGTCAGAGAGATTAATGAGGAGCAGATCATATAGGGTCTTGTAAACCATGTTAAGGATTAGATTCTATCCTAAGTTTGATGGGACATTAGAGCACCTTATACAAGAGAGTGATATGATTTAACTTCTGTTTCATAAAGATCACTTTGGCTGTAGTACAGGGAATTTTTAAAATGGGTGCAAGAGTGACAACAAAGTAGTACCCCCAACCAAGTGAAATATGGGACTCCAAATAGGTGGTGGTAGAAGTGGAGAGATTTGTGTTAAGTTTTGAGAGTAGAGGCAAGAGGACGTGCTGATGGAGTGGATAGAAAAGTGAAAGAAGGGCCGGCCCGTGGCTCACTCGGTAGAGTGCGGTGCTAATAACACCAAGGCCCCGGGTTCAGATCCCACATAGGGATCGCCGGTTCGCTCACTGGCTGAGCGTGGTGCTGACAACACCAAGTCAAGGGTTAAGATCCCCTTATCGGTCATCTTTTAAAAAAAAAAAAAAAAGAAAAGTGAAAGAGACTAAGGTCGACTCCTAGGTTTTGGGTCTGGGCAACTTGTGTGAATGGTGGTGCCATTGTCTGAGATGGAGAAGACTAAGGGAACAGCAAGTTGGAGGTGGAGGTGAAGAGATCTTTTTTGGACTTAAATTTGAAATGCCTTTAAGATACCCAAATCAGTGTTTAGACATACAAATTAGTGTCCTCCTCTGATGGAGTTTGGATGTATTGTCCTCCCAGAACTCATGTGGAAATCTGATCCCCACTGTGGCAGTGCTGGAAGCTGTTTGAGTCATGGGGGTGGATCCCTCATGAATGGATTAATGCTCTCTCTGGGGGGTGGGGGTCCTGAATGAGATCTCACTCTATTAGTTCCCGTGAGAGCTGTTTGTATAAAAGACCCTGGCACTTCCCCCCACTCTCTCTTTGCTTCCTCTTGCCATGTGATCAGCTTGTACCAGCCGGCTGCCTGCCACTTTCTGCCATGAATAGAAGCAGCCTGAGGCCCGTGCCAGATGCAGCTGTCCCAGAATTGTAAGCCAAACAAACCTCTGTTCTTTATAAATTACCCAGTCTCAGGTATTTCTGTTATCGCAACACAAAATGGACTAATACATATTCCCATCCAAGGACATTGTTTCTAACTGTGCTTGCTCAGGAATCGTGCACTATCAATTATCAATTACACTATCAATTATTCTCTCAGTCTCTCATATCAACTTCTCCCTTTCTACTTTTCCTTTCCAAACATTTAAATGTGCTCAAGCCACTCCCATTTCAAAACAAAAACAAAAAGTCCCCTAAACTCTTCTCCTTTACCTCACATATCACCTTGATCATTGCCTTTATTTTTTTCCTCCTCTTTATAGACAAACTTCTGAAAACAATAACTTGTTACTATTTTTTACCTTACTCCTGCTCAGCCACTACAGTCTGCATTCCATACCCCACTAGTCCAACAATACTCTTCCACTAAGAGCAGCAATGACCAGCAGCATTGTTGAGTCAGATGGGTACCTCTTGGCCCTTATCTTACTTACTTCTTAGTATAAGCTTCCAACTCAAAGACTTCCCTCCTTTGCTAAGGCACCACACTACTTGTTTTCCTTTCACCTCTCTGGCCGTTCTTCATCAGTCTCTCTTGCCTGCTTGATCTACTCTAGCCAGTGTGAGACAGCTTTCTCTTCTCACTCGATACTGTTTTCCTAGGTTATTTCATCCATTCTCTGGACCTAACCTACTTTCTATATGCTACTAATGTCCTAATTTATGTTTCTAGGCATAGCTTTTACCATAGCTTAAGCTCATTCCCTATATGTCATCATACAGACATCTAATTGTCAACTCCTTCTCAATAATAAAACTGAATGCAGTACCTTCTCCCTTGAAACCTGCTTATTCTCATCTCTTCTCTCTTAACAGTACCACACAAGCCAGAAGCCTAGCAGACTACACGCTTTCCTCAGTCTCTCACACCCTCCTCTCCTCCTATCTAAGTAAGTCTTATCAATTCAAACTCTAAAATTTTATGTCAAATCTACTTCTTTCTCACTGTGGCCATTCTCTCCCAAGTCACCATCAGCTCCTACCTGGGCCACTCTGATAGCTTTCTAAATGCTCTTGCCACCTACTCTGTCTTCTATGTCTTCCAGGGGTCAAAGATTTGTAAAAAAAAAAAAACACAACAAAACACGAAAACAATTATGTGACTGAGACTACATGTGACCCTTGAAATCTGAACTAGTACTATCTGGTCCTTTTTTCAGAGAAAATTTGCTGACCGCTGTTCTAATACATGATCCATACTTTAACTCTGCTTAAAATCTTTTTTTTTTTTTAAAACTGGCTTTCCATTCTTTTAAAGTACATAAAATTCTTTAATATGGCCAAAAGGGCCATAAAGGTGCATAATCTGGATAATCTACTTCTCCAGCATTATCTCTTGCCACTCTCCTCTTCCCTTTCCACGATCCAGTCATTCCAGAGCTGTTTTTCAAGGTCTTTCCCACCTCAGGGTCTTTGCACAAGCTATTCCATCTGTTTAATGATCTCCCTACCCTTCAAGGATCAGTTTAAACTTAATTTGTTCCAGAAGGTTTTTCATGATCTCCTATGCTAGATTAAGTTCACTTATTATATGAGTCCCTACACCCAGACTGCTAGACTGTAAGCTCTGTGGACAGATATCATATTGTCTTGATCTAGTTTCTAGCAGTGCCTGACCCATGGTGTACTTTTTATAAGTGATTGTTGAATGAGTTTCCTGTTCCTCCACTGAAAAACTTCATTCTAGGGACAGCTCATGGCTCACTTGGGAGAGTGCGGTGCTGATAACACCAAGGCAGAGGGTTAGAATCCCTATATAGGGATGGCCGGTTAGCTCATTTGGGAGAGCGTGGTGCTGACAACACCAAGTCAAGGGTTAAGATCCCCTTACTGGTCATCTTTAAAAAAAAAAAAAAAGAAAGAAACAATTTATTCTTTCAAGGTCCATCCTTACCTTTCTAGTTTCAGTGGAAAAGTTTCCTTCTGTCGAATGCTAATTCTTATACCTGTCATCTGAATATTGTTCTCCCACTTAGGGATTTTACTATGTCTATCATCCTTCTGTTTTCATCCTCTTCCTCCTTCTATTGAATTTTTCTTCATTTGAGCCCCTTTTATTGTGAAACAACATTCCCATGGGCCAACCTTTGGCTCCCTTTAGTTACTGGGGTGAGTAGTGTTCTGGAAATTATTCTATTTCCTCATTGCCTTTCACTCCTTTAACCTCACAGTAATCTATCTTCTGTCCCTTCCATTAAACCAAAACTACACTAAGAAGGCCATTAAAAGCCTCCAAGCTATTAATTCTAATTAGCACTTTCAGTCCTTCTCTTAATTTCCCTGAAAAATTGGTTACTATTGACTCCTTCTACATGAAACTCTCCACTCTCAATTTTATGACACTACTCTCTCCTAGTTTCCTCCAATGACTGGCCATTCCTTTTACACTGATGTTCTTTCGTGGCTCTATACTTAGTCTCTTTCCTGAACACAGTTCCTCCTGTACTGCTAATCACAGCAAATAGTACCTCCCTTTTCCACTATCTCAAGCAAGAAACCTGCCTCAACTTGATTCTTCCCTTCTTCTGTATTCTCCCCAGTCAGGTCCTATTAATGTTGCCTTTAGTATTTCTCAATTCCTTCCTTTCCATCTGTTCTGCCAACGTCTTTGGTTAAGACCTGCAATGTTGTTTAGCTAGAATGACCCAACAGCCTAACTAGTCTTGCCTCTCTCTAAACATATCCTGTGTATTGTTGTTAGTGATTTTTCTAAAACAAAAATATAGTCATCACTGCTCTGCTTAAAACTTTCTGGTGGCTGCCTTCTGTCCTCAGCACGGCATTTAAGGACCCTAATATAACTATTTATATTCCACTATTAACTTCTTGAGTGTTTCAAATGTCACACTCTCCTACATCTTCTCTACCATCACAAATGCTGCCTCATCTTCCAGGATCTAATCCCACAAAGATACTCTTTTGGCTAACTCTCTTCTGAATGCCAGTTCAGCTTTCTTTTCTGACCTGTCACCTTTCTGCTTTCTCCGTGTTTTATTAAATGTTTTCACTGACTCCCTGGGGCTTAAATTTTTAAGTAGTATTCATTCAGGTTAACATTTGCTGTTGTGGTGGTTTGTAATGTGTCAACTTGGCTAGGCTGAACTACATTTCCCAGGATTCTCTTCCCTGACTGTTCTGATTAGGGTGAGCCAGAAGAGATTCTTGAGCAAGATTTGGAGGGTAGGACGTTAAGCTGCAGCTATTTTGTAGCTCATACATGATGCGTTGGCTCAAAAGTTGCAGCTGGGTAACCTCCCATCCTTTCCCTGGATCATAATTCTGTCCCTCTAACCTTTAGACCAGGTGTATGTTACAAAAGGAACTGGGGTCATACAGGACAATTACACCATTAAGGTCAGAGATAATAAAAATTTACATGGGTTTCAGTCTGTGCTTGTGATTTCCACTCGTTTCTACCATCTCCACTTTATATACATCATCCCTTAACTGCCTGCCCTGTGGACTTCAAGCTCCAGCATCAGAAAGATAACAGCCTTACAGATGCTTAACTAGCTCCCACAATAGTATAAAGTCAAATCCTTTATATATAAATATATATTCTATTTGTTCTGCTTCTCTGATTGAACCCTGACCTGACTGAGTTATATTCAAGGGAAATGATAGGCTGGTGAGACTATCTATAATGGTGCTTTCCATACTCTCAAAGCACCCCATGCTAATACTGTCTTCCTAGATTTTTGACTCTTTGAGGCAGGGACCTTTATCTCTGTATGGCCAGTGTAATATGTTACTTAGCACAAACTAGGTGTCTTATAATTTTTTGTTAAATGAATAATTTGGAACACCTCTGCTGATTCAATCAAAATCTCTTTAAGTAACAAAAATGTCAATCTGATTTCTATATTAGATTAGTACATTAGCTATCAATAAATACTTTTTTTAGATTTTAATAATATTGGTAAGGAGCCAAATTACAAAATGCCCTAGAACGTGGAGTACAAAACCTTGGAGGCAAAATAAAAACTCAAGGAAATATAAGAACATTTTAAAAGGTAATAATCTTTAGGATAAAGAAAGTATTTTCTCAAGAAAGGTTCTGAGAATATTTAATAAAAATTAAATGAGATTAAAGACAAGGTGTACAACCACACATTGCCCAACTCAAGCTGATTAGGAAGGTGAATTCGTGTAGATGAAGGCCTGGTGCCAGGAGCACAAATGAGTCCAATCACCAATGGATCTGTAATAAGCCACCTCCAGGAGGGCAGAATGTCTCAAAACTCACTTACAGAGGCAACATGTTTCCACATAGTAGAAGGAGCACGGTGGATGCCTCACCTTTCCATCCACACAACTCCAGCTGCCATCACAGCAGGATGTGGTTTCAGGGGGCAGCAAGAGCAGACAGGTTGTCTCCTCCAGGAACAAGTCCTATTCACATAAACTAAATTTAAGAGTTCCAACTAAAAATAGGAAGCCAAAACAACAGGGGGCTCCACTCCCAGAGAGATAATTTACCACTACCCTGACACCCTTCTGCAGACACCAGCATCCCAGCAAACCAGGATACAAGAGGAGGCACCTTTACTCTGGTCCTGTGCAAAAGGCTGTCTACGGTTCTCGTATTTTAAACCCTAAGTGAATAGTTTAAACAGATGTAGATTCCTTGTGACAGAGGAGACAGTAGTGAAGATTTGAGGCTTTTTATTCTTTAGATGTCTACTTTTGCTGTACTGGCTATTAGAAAGTTATGTGTAACTTCAAGATGAAAGGCATTAGCAGCTTCTAAGAAGAGGATAATACCAATCTTCTGGAAATTTAATGAGATATAATTCACAGAAGCTTTCGACTAGGTCTGCTGTTAACTGAATCAAAGTCAATGGCAATCTTGCTGCACTTTAGTGTGAAATTTCCTGAATGTAACCCCAGTCATATCAAACATGAGCCTTGCAGTTGTTGTCTCTTCACTATCACAGTATTTATCAGACATGAAGATAACTTCTTTTACACCTGCCTGGATGATGAATTTACACATTCATTACACGGGAACAAGGTGACATACACACTACAGCCTTTCATCATCCACATTTTTGTTCATGATGGCATTTAGCTTGGCATAGCACATGTAAGGGTTATTTGGTATCCAGCTATTCGCCACTGTGCTCCTCCAAGGCAACAGGTCATCACTGCACCCATTTGGCATTCCATTGTACCTGATCCTGACAATCTTGTTTTCTGTATTCACAATGCAGGGGCTGACCTAGGGATTTGGATCTTTGCTTCTCTGTGCTGATAAGGCCACTGCCATGAAGTACTCAGGCGATTCCAAATAGTTATCCAGTCTTTTTTTTTTTTTTTTTTTTTTAAAAGATGACCGGTAAGGGGATCTCAACCCTTGGCTTGGTGTTGTCAGCACCACGCTCAGCCAGTGAGCAAACCGGCCATCCCTATATAGGATCCGAACCCGTGGCCTTGGTGTTATCAGCACCACACTCTACCGAGTGAGCCACGGGCCGGCCTATCCAGTCTTTTTTGCAGGAAACTTTAGTCATGTTCTGTTCACATGGCTGGCCCCCTCCCATCCTATGGTCCCAGGTCTGAGGGCCTGCCTGCTTCTTGTCCCTGCTGCCCCATCAATACATATTGACCCAAATAGTTGTTACATAAATTAAAATCTTAGGAAGTCAATGAAAATAGCAATTACCCTTATGACACAAATTTTTTAATATTTCCTATAATTTAAGTTGTCCATTTGAGTACAGTCATGAGAGAATTAAATGCAGACAAACTTAATGCAGGAAGAATTTTCTGATTTATATGCTGGATTCTTTCTTCCTTCAATTTTTTTTTATTGTAGTAAACTATACATACCATAAAATTTACCATCTTAACCATCAGGTGTACATTTCAGTGGTATTAAATACTTTCATAATGTGCAACCATTTCCACTATCCATTTTCCTAACTCATCTTGTAAAGCCGAAACTCTATACCCATGAAACAATAATTCTTCATACTTCCCTCCCCCCAGCCCTGGAAACCTCTTCTACTTTCTGTCTCTATGATTTTGACTATAAGTGCCTCACACAAGTGGAATTATACCGTATTTGTCTTTTTTTTGTGACTGGCTTATTTTAGTCAGCATAGTCCTTATGGTTAATCCATGCCATAGAAAGTGTCATAATTTCCTTCCTTTTTAAAGCCAAATAATATTCCATTGTATGGACACGTCACATTTTGCTTATCCATTCATCTGTCGATGGACATTTGGGCTGCTTCCTTGTTTTAGCTATTGTGAATAATGCTGCTGTGAACATGGTGTCGAGACCCTGCTTTCAATTCTTTTGAATATACACCAAGAAGGGGAATTGATAGATCATGGTAATTCTATTTTTAATTTTTTGAGGAATCACCACACTGTTTTCCACAGTGGCTATCCCATTTCATATTTCCACCAACAGTGTACAAGGGTTCCAAATTTCTCCATATTCTCACCAACACTTATCTTCTGTGTTTTTAATAATTACCTGTTGGATTCCTAAGAGTGATTTTACGACACATCGAGTCAATAATATTTTCCACAGGCATACTACTAAAATGATAATAAAGTCAATAGTATGATTTGATATATTACATTTCCTTTAGTTATTTTAAGAGAACTGAAAAGCTTTAAATTTCCCATAACCTATCAGTTTAGCTAGAAATAGCTCACCACTGAATGGTCTCATAAACAAGATACAGTTCAATGACATCTTTCACTTTTACCCATATGACAAAATGTCATGTTAAAATATGCTAAAATAATATTTCAGAAAATTATGCAACTTGAAAAACTCGTTTCAATTGTCACTTTACTACAAGATGGTAGAATTAATTACAAATTTAAACTACAACTTGGTAATCTTTAGTCAGGTAGGAAGTTTTAATAAAAGAAAACTGCTTACTCAAAACTGATTGTGGAACACCTCAAAAAGCAGAGAAAGAAGGTCCAGAACATCTGACTGGCCAGTAGATCTCGTTCTCTTTTATATGAAACTGAAACTTCATTTTTAGGAAAGGTAAACTAACTCCAGTAGACAGCAATACAGAAAGATTTTGTCACATAGACTAGTTTCCATTTAGTCATCAACTGTTTCTAGCTGTCTCAATTGGGATAGATACATTTACATAACTGGCTGTGCTTGAGCCTTCTTTGAGAGCAGCTTTAGATCAGCAATGCACTTGGCAATTGTCTCCTTTTCCTGTGATGAGAAAAGAGAAATCTGGTTAGACCTTTCCAAAACATGGAAGGGTATAAATACCATAATTCTAAAGGACACCTCCTACAAGACCAGAACCTCAAGATTACTGGCTTAATATGAGAATACTAGAATGGTTCAAAAGTAAACTTAATTATTTAACATAGGTAGATACAATTTATTTTAAGCAAATTCAGGGAGTTACTTAAAATTCCCTGGTTCATAGCTTTTATGAGTGAAAATTCTGTACAGAATTTGAGGCCAGATACTCCTATATCCATCTCCACTGATATTGGCTTGTATAGCTAACAGCTTCTTGAAAAAGACCAACCCAACATAAACATTAGTAATACGGAAATGTTAATAAAGACTGAGTCTCTTTTCTATATATATATATATATATATTTTTTTAAAGATGACCGGTAAGGGGATCTTAACCCTTGATTTGGTGTTGTCAGCACCACGCTCAGCCAGTGAGCGAACCGGCCATCCCTATATGGGATCCGAACCCGGGGCCTTGGTGTTATCAGCACCACACTCTCCCGAGTGAGCCACCGGGCCGGCCCCTCTTTTCTATATTTTTAATATAGAAAAATACTTTATACTTTTAGTATAGAAAAATTTTAGTCTCCTTCCTATACTTTTCTTATATTTTCTAAATTTCTTAAATAAGCATGTCTATTACTTTTGGGTAAAAGGCAGTTTATTAAAAAAAAAAATAAGGGCCGGCCCATGGCTCACTTGGAAGAGTGTGGTGCTGATAACACCAAGGCCAAGGGTTTGGATCTCTATATAGGTATGGCCAGTTCGCTCACTTTGCAGAGCATGGTGCTGACAACACCAAGTCAAGGGTTAAGATCCCTTTACTGGTCATCTTTATAAAAAAATAAATAAATAAAAATAAAAATAAAAACAATCCCTCAAACTTTGATAGACCCTGTTTTTCTAATCCGGTATAGGTTATGCAGAAAATGATCAGAAATGCCTACATATTCTATATGTCTGGGAAAGAAGAAACCAAGTCATAAATAAATAAAGAATAGAAATGAAAGAAAAAAAAATCTATTATTTAAACAAATAATAGAAAACATTTCTGTTCAAGACAGATGAATTAAGCAGCTGAGAAGAGGAAATAGAACAGAAATCATGGAATCAGGAAACAGAAGGGACTTAGAAGTAGCCTTGTCTAGTCTGTATGTTCTATAGAGAATTAAATTAAGTATGTTGGTTAACGCTATCAAGATGATGGACATTGAACACAGGCCTTCTACAACCAGTGTTCCCAATGACGTTTCCACTGTTTTTTTTTTTTTTTTTTTGGTGATAGACCCTTTGGTAACTAAACCTTGAGGAAAGAGAAAAGTCATCATGGCAGTTGTGCATCACCTTCTAGGGTGTCACTATCCAGAAAAATAACCCTGCTGTTTCTAGGCTAAAGACTCCTTGCCAGCTGTTCCTGCCTTAACAAAACATCAGTAGACGCTTGTCAGAGATAGTGGCACAATTCCAGAAGGTATAAAATAAAACATCATGTACCTGCTGTGCAGAGATGCTCTGCACCACGTGCTTCTCCACCCAGTTTATCATGTGCTCCTGTTCCTTCCGACGCATCATATTCTGCACAGAGATGTGATAGTCCAAGCGATTCTTTACCTCCTTATATACTCTATGTAGCCGTTCCCGGTAAGTAACCTCCAAGGCCATAGCAATGTTATTCTGAGGCAAAAGTAAGAAATGATGACTATTGCTTGCATATTTGAAGGAATACTTCCCTGCTGAGAATTCTTCCAGTTAGAATGCCCCACTACTCTCTTGAATTTTATGTAAATTTCTTTTATTTAACATAAATAGGTAACATGCATGTAGTAAAAAATTATAACAGGAACAGTAAAAATATACTTAAAAGCATATGCAGCAAAAACTGAGTCTCCTCTAGCCCTGCCATAGCCCACCATTATCCTGTATTTCTTGTATTCTCCCAGAAATATTTAACAAACAAAATATAGGTATATGTGCACACATACCCACAACTTTTATTAATTATGACATGCAAACTCACCTCAATTTTTTTAAAAGTTACATTGTATTCCACCATACTGGTGTTCCATAATTCATTTAACCAAGCTCTATTAATAGATTAGATTGCTTCCAATTTTTTCTACTGCAAATAATATTGTATACAGTGTGTATTTGTTTTTGTACTTATGGGTAAATATCTGCTGGGTCAAATAGCTAACATCTGTTGAGTACCTATCATGTTCTAAAACTTTTGTGTGTTAATTCAGTTAAATCTTATAACCACACCGTGGGATAGTTATTACTGTTATACCCATTTTAACTGAGGCAGAAGTTAAGAAACTTGCCCAAGATTACAGAGCTAATAAATTGTGAAGCCAAGATCTGAGTATAGGTAGTAAAGCCACAAAGCCCACGCTCTTAAAGATCTCTATTTGACTAGCCAGTGACAGGCAACTCAAACCAATATGCACAAAACTGAAGTCTATTTGCAACAAGGCAGTCAGTGATCCCTCAAAACTTAAATGAGATGATATTCCTCTGCTTAAAAGCCTCCAGTGATTTTGTCATTCAGAGTACAAGTCAAAGTACTTACAGAAGCCCGTAAGACTTTACATATTACAATTGGCCATGCTCTACCTCCCTTCCTTTTATTCTCCCCCTCAGCACTTCAGCTGTGTTGGACTCCTTTTTCCTTGACTATACCAAGCAAACTTCCAGGTTTAGGCCCTTGTAATTGTTCTTCCCTCTGCCTGAAACACTTTATCTCCAGACATCTACATAAGCTTGCACCATCAGTTCTTTCAGGTCCTGCTCAAATATCACATCAGAGGCCTTTCTTGACTGCCTTATGACTCTGTTCTCCCGCAATCTCATCTTCTTTAATACTAGTTTATTGTTCTACCTAGCATCTATTATCTGTTGACACTCACATTTGCTCAATTATTTATTTTCTGTACTTCTCTCAATGCCTAGCTAGAAAGTAGACTCCATGAAGGCAGAAATGTCTGCTTCCAGCATCCTGCCTTAGATAGAGCATCTATATAGAAAGAACTCAAAATATATATTAAATAAATATTTCATAAATAAAAACTTAAATGACAATCGTTTGACTTTTATGAAAAGGTACATATTCCAATTTGGTTAAAAGAAAAAAAGCCAGAATTTAAGTTTGCATGCAATCACATGTGTATATAGTATGCATGTGGCAGGAAGCATTTTCCAGTTTTAGCCTAAATATGCATAGAAAGAGGCTTTAACATTTTCTGAGATTTTAAAACATTCATGTGCATAAGAGTCTTTAGGGATCCTGTTTAAATGAATATAGATTCATGGATAGCCCCTAACAGGTTCTGATTCCACAGGTCTTGAATGGGTCCAAAAGCCTACATTGAAGATGACTCTGATGCAGGTAGTACTGGGACTACACTGAGAAAAACTGGCCTAGATCCTTAATATTTCAAACACTTACTCTGTCTTAGCATCTCATCTTTCATTTCACAGGTGCTTCTATAATATGAATTTCAGTATAAGAACATCTCACTTTTAAATATTATGCATAAAGTACTAGGCTCAAATTAAGTAATAACAAAATATATGAACATGTTTCAAAAGATTGTTTTGGAAACTAAATATTTTAGAATTATGCTCTGACCATGGTAAAAAGCTCTAATGCTATCTGAATTTGCTTTGTGAATTTGAAATGTATGGTATCATATTTTCTTATAGCAAATATGTTAAGTAAGATTTTTTCATAGCAAGTGAGTGTGTAATACATAGTATATATTTCACCTATGGCCTTCCTCAGTGCATACCATTTTTTAATCAGCTATAACTTAATGACTATTTCCTTTTATGTGGATCAAAAATGTGTTCTTTTACAGTATATTTCTAATTTTAGAATAATTCTAATTATTTTTCCACTTGATAGTTTCAAAATGTCTAAATAGCCACAATTGCCAATCCCTACACACATCTTTTCTTTTCTAAATAAAACATGCTCAATCTATTTAACCATTCCTCATAAGAGTTTTTAACTTTTTTTTTTTTAATGGACACAAATAAGTGACTTCGTTTTCCTTAGAAACTTCTGAAACCTACCCTCTGGACATCAAAAAGGTAATGGCGCTTCTGAACCAGTGCCTGCTGTGACTTTTCCCAATCAATCGCATCCTGGATATGTTTGATAGAAGACTGCTTCGCTGCTTCTAGTTTGGCAATTTTTTCCTGTGATTATGATATTGACAACAAAGATCAGTGAAAGTACCAAGGGTAATAAAAACAGATTCATTTTATGCTTCCTCAAAGTTCTTCATTTGTGAAGACACCCACAGAGAAACATACACATGTAGGGAGAAATGTACAAATCCTTAAAAAGGATTGCCTATAACTATGCAATAGCTTGCCAAATGAATAAAACTATAAAAAAGCTGGAGAGTTTGGTAGATTTTTAAAAAATTATCTTAAATTAGTTATTAATATTAACACTTAAAACTGTAATCATTATAATTAGATTTCTATATGTTCCTCCTCCAACACTCATATCAAAAATATCACTAGATGGCCTTGATATTTCTTTTTTTTGTTAAAAGATGACCGGTAGGGCCGGCCCGTGGCTCACTCGGTAGAGTGCGGTGCTGATAACACCAAGGCCCCGGGTTCGGATCCCATATAGGGATGGCCGGTTCGCTCACTGGCTGAGCGTGGTACACCAAGTCAAGGGTTAAGATCCCCTTACCGGTCATCTTTAAAAAAAAAAAAAACCTCCAGCTTTATTTTTTTTGCTCAGCATTGCTTTGGCTATTCGTGGTCTTTTGTTATTCCAGATAAATGATTGTATAGTTCTTTCCATGTCAGAGAAAAATGTCATAGGAATTTTAATGGGGATTGCATTAAATATGTAGATAACTTTGGGTAGTATAGTCATTTTCACTATATTGATTCTTCCAATCCAGGAGCATGGGATGTCTTTCCATCTTCTTGTATCCTCTCTAATTTCTCTCAGGAGTGGTTTATAGTTCTCATTATAGAGATTTTTCACATCCTTAGTTAGTTCAATTCCTAAGTATTTTATTTTTTTGGTGGCTATTGTGAATGGGCAGGCTTTCTTGATTTCTCTTTCTGCTTGTTCACTATTGGTGAAAAGAAATGCTACTGATTTTTGTGTGTTGATTTTGTATCCTGCTACTGTGCTGAACTCTTTTATCACCTCTAAGAGTTTTTTAATAGATGATTTGGGCTGTTCAATATATAGGATCATGTCATCTGCAAACAGGGACAGTTTGACTTCATCCATTCCAATCTGGATGCCCTTTATTTCCTTCTCAATTCTGATTGCTCTGGCTAATACTTCCAAAACTATGTTGAATAGGAGTGGTGAGAGTGGGCATCCTTGTCTGGTTCCTGTTCTTAAAGGAAAAGCTTTCAGTTTTTCCCCATTCAGGATGATATTGGCAGTGGGTTTATTATATATGGCTTTGATTATGTTGAGATACTTTCCATCTATACCTAATTTATAAAGGGTCTTTATCATGAATGAGTGTTGGATTTTATCAAATGCTTTTTCGGCATCAATAGAGATGATCATATGGTCCTTGTGTTTGATTTTATTAATATGGTGGATCACATTTATTGATTTGCATATGTTGAACCAACCTTGCTTCCCTGGGATGAATCCCACTTGATCATGGTGAATGATCTTACATATGTGCTGTTGTATTCTGTTTGCTAATATTTTATTGAGAATTTTTGCATCTATATTCATCAAGGATATCAGCCTGTAGTTTTCTTTCTTGGTTATATCTTTATCTGGTTTTGGTATCAGGATGATGTTTGCTTCATAGAATGTGTTTGGAAGCTTTGCTTCTGCTTCAATCTTTTGGAATAGTTTGTAAAGAATCGGTGTCATTTCCTCTTTGAATGTTTGGTAAAATTCTGCTGAGAATCCATCTGGTCCCGGGCTTTTCTTTGTTGGGAGCTTTCTGATAACAGCTTCAATCTCCTTTATTGTTACTGGCCTGTTCAGGTTTTCTATATCTTCTTGATTTAATTTTGGAAGATTGTGTGAGTCCA
>NW_007726156.1:350021-383278 GCF_000696425.1 Galeopterus variegatus | reverse complement strand
AAAAAAAAAAAAAAAAAAAAAAAAGATGACCGGTAAGGGGATCTTAACCCTTGACTTGGTGTTGTCAGCACCACGCTCAGCCAGTGAGCGAACCGGCCATCCCTATGTGGGATCCGAACCCGGGGCCTTGGTGTTATTAGCACCACACTCTACCGAGTGAGCCACAGGACGGCCCGGCCTTAATATTTCTGCTACAGTCTAAAATGGAAAATAAGGTTTATGATTCTTACCTCATTGAGTTTATCAGCAAATTTTCCAATAGAGGCACCATATTTTTTAGTTATATAGATAAATAACCCTATTACTGATATGCCAGTGAAGGTCTCTGCGGTAATCACATATATTTCTTTGGAGAGACAATACAAGATAAGCCCAGTTCCGAGCATGTAGGGTCCTAAAAGAAGAAAGTTATTTTATGAATGGATATGCTATGTCTAAAAGGGAGAGAAGATAGAAGTATACTTCTGTATTTGATTAGTTGAGGGCAAAGTTAAGTAATGATTTAAAATAATCAGATTCAAAGACAAAACACAAGGTTGGGAAGTAGTATGGCAGAGTTCAAAGAACAAAGATCTGGACTCAAGGAAATGTGTATTGTGATTCTACAACTTATAAGAAACTGAGCAATGTAAATAATCTCTGAACTTAGTTTCCTTATCTGTAAAATGGGAATAGTACCTTCTTCATAGCATTGATAAAACTGAGAAATGATGTATGTAAAGTACCTAGCACAACAGCTCAACAAACAGGAACTATTCTACAAAGATGTCATGTTATTTTCTGAAGTAATTTGTCCAGCAAAATATATTATTTATTGATGGGAATACTGGACAAGATAAAATGTATACACTCTTGCCTCTTTTTATTGAATAGCAACCTGACACAAGAAATAAGCAAAAAACAACTAGAAAGTAATATGTATGTAAAAGGATGAATTAAAAATATCAGGATTCTCAACTCCTGTAGCACCTAATTATAAGGCTTCAAATATGGCTATCTTTTTCTTTAATCAGACCATGTGTTCTGAAATGACACAAACCATGACTTGTATTTCTTTAGGATTTACCTCTGTGCTTCCTCACAAGAAGTTCGGCAGGGACAGAGTAGGCTTTTAGGGCAGCATTTTACAGTGTTTCTGAGTACCAAAGGATATTAGGATGTATTATGAGAATAAAAGGGTTACACATTCAAATATATTTTACCCAGAGTTTCCCATACAAAGTTTCAACAGTTTTTTTGTTTTTTAAATTGCCTTTAATATATAAATTTTAAATGTGGGTTTGCAAGAAAGGCCTATCATATGTAACATTTTAATCACTTAATCTGAGGACACTCATGTTTCTTAAAATTTCAGTTAGGGAAATGCTACTTTAGGCTACTCCAGGATTAAAAAAATCTTTGGTTTCCAGTGTTCCACAGTCATAGCAGTATTTGGGTAAAGCAAGAAAAGCACTATGTGTAGTAGCAGAAAGAACCCTAAACTTAATCAGAGGACCTACATTCAAATCCAGCTCAGTCACTAAAGAGATAACACAATCTCAGTACATTATTTGTTTTCTACTTCTTCTGGATAATAAAAATGTCTTCATAGGACAGTTGCAAGGATTAAATAACATAAGTGAAATCATATTGCATTACGAAAATGCAAGGCTTTGAAACAGTTTATACCTTTCCAAAAGGAGAAAAACTGGACAAAGATAGTCTAATTTCTGTTTTCACGTGTATGCATACACAATTTAATGACATCTATTGATTTACCTGGCTTTATTTTTATCTATAGCTCTTTTCATTATCCAACAATACATTATACAGTTATTCATTTCTTTATTGTCTACCCTACAGTAGAATGTATGTTCTATAATGGCAGGTACAGTTCACCACTATATGCCTGGCATAGAACAGGCATTCAAAAAATTTGGTATATCAACAAATAGAAACAATGCTACAAAATTAAGTTAAAATTCCAAGTAAATTTATACCAAAGACAAGTTAGAGCAACCAAATCAGTTTTATTGAATCACCTTCACAATATCCTTTTAAAAACAGCTGACTTGGTATTAGTGGGACCATCCGTACATACTATCAAAGACTAGGCAAATGCTCACCTGTTACACCAGTTTTAGGATAAAGGAACTGGAAGAATTCCTCAGGGATCAGTCCAAAACGAACTTTTCCTCCATATTCAGGAAGAGGTGGTAGAGGGGCACGACTTGGCTGTCCTGTGTGAAAGATCCTTGTTGCCTGCAATACCCTACAGGTAGCAATTGTACAAATTTAAAGCCTATTCTTTAATGAGAATACAATGTATGAAAAATTAGCAGAAACAATGAATGGGAATAAGGATTGAGACAGTTTCCTACTAATTATAATAATGGAAAGATAACGGACTAGGAATAGGAAGGTTAGAGTCCAATAATTAACTGTGACAGGGCAATGACTTAATCACAGGCACTTAAGTCTGTATGTAACCTTCTACCCAATACTGAAATCCCTTCTATAAGGCTCATAGATCTCTCTAGTACTTTGTGTGTCTATTATTATTGAAATAGAGAAAAACATGGACTCTGCAGCCAGTGGTATCAACCAAAAATGTCTCCAGACGTTGCCAAAAGTCCCCTAGATGGCAAAATTGCCCCAGATTGAGAATCACTGATTTAAATGACAGCTCTAGACAACCCATTTTAGGCTGATGCAAATCTCCCCAATTGGTTATCTTAGTTCAAGTCCTCATCTCTTGCTTAAAATACTTTAACAATTTGAAACCTAGTCTCTCTGCTTCTTTTCTCACATTACTGCCAATGTTTATAAAATGAAAATTTGACTTCTCTCCCACCTAAAGAAAACAAACTACTTAATATAGCATACACAGTCTAGTACCTGTCAAATTTTATAACCTCATCTCCCTTCATTCTCCTACCCTTCTGCCATATTGAACTACTTACAACTCTCAAAAACAAACAAACAAAAAAAACAAAAACAAAAACTTGCCTTATGTTGCTCCTTCTGCCTGGTATGCCCTTCATACCATGACTTCATGCCAATGACTGCCAAGCCCAAGCAGCCCTCAGAACAACTCAAGCACATTCTTTATAAAGGTCTCCCCAATCTTGGGCTAACAATCATTCATTTAATCAACAAAACATCTACTGACTTTCTACTTAGGCAAGGCACTGGGAACTTAGCAATGAACAAAGTCCCAGCCTTTGACATCAAGTGTGGATGTGGGAAGTATGGATATGTATACAATTTCAGGCAGTTGCTGTGCTATAAAGAAAAATGGAGTGGGCCGGCCCGGTGGCGCACTGGATAAGTGTGCCGCTTGGGAAGTGCGGCGGCGCTCCCGCCCGAGGGTTCGGATCCCACATGCAGACCGGTTCCCGCTCACTGGCTGAGCGAGGCGCGGGGGCAACGCCGGGGGTTGCAGTCCCGTTGCCGGTCCCCGGTCCGGTACGGGGGCAACACTGAGGGGTGTGATCCGTTGCCGGACACGGAAAAAGACAAAAGACAAAAAAAAAAAAAAGAAAAGAAAAATGGAGCAAGGTAAGGGGATAGGGAGGAATGGAGGGGGGAAAGGCTTTTTTGGTAGGAGGCGGCGCTCCCGCCCGAGGGTTCGGATCCCACATGCAGACCGGTTCCCGCTCACTGGCTGAGCGAGGCGCGGGGGCAACGCCGGGGGTTGCAGTCCCGTTGCCGGTCCCCGGTCCGGTACGGGGGCAACACTGAGGGGTGTGATCCGTTGCCGGACACGGAAAAAGACAAAAGACAAAAAAAAAAAAAAGAAAAGAAAAATGGAGCAAGGTAAGGGGATAGGGAGGAATGGAGTGGGGAAAGGCTTTTTTGGTAGGAGGTTAGATGACATTTGAGTCAATGACCAGGGGAAAAGTGAGAAGAGCAAGCAGAAAGATCCTGAGGCAAGAATGAGCTTGGGAGTTTTCAGAGGAACAGCAAGTCCAATATAGTTGGAGAATGAGCTAAAAAGAGATCAGAAGGAGATGGAATCAAGAAGTAGGATGGGATCAATTCATGGTGGGCCTCTGGGTTATGCTAAGATTGGATTTAATTTGAAGTGGGATGAAGAACTTTGGAAGATTTCAGGTGGGGGATTGACATAATCCCTCTGACTACTGTGAGAATGGGCTAAAACGGGACAAGAATAGAGATGCAAGGAGAATAGTTAAGAGACTACTGAAATAGCCTAGGTGAAAGTTGATGGTGGTTCATATATCAGCAGTAGTGGGAGTGGAAGAAGTGGTCAGAGTCTAGATATTATCTGGAAGAAAAGCCTTGCTGATGTACTAGATACAGAGTGTAAAAGAAAATCAAAGATATTCTTTGTATCTTGTATTTATAGTTATTTTATTTATTATCTGTATTACTATTATTTGTTTACATGTATGGAGTCCTTTTTCTCTGATAAGTTAGAAGCAGTCAATTATAGCCTCACTTTATTGCATACAGAAGACTTAATTACAGATATATTAAACTCACTTTTTCAAGCCACAGGTTACCAAACTTTGCAAGCTTTAAGACTCAGTTTGGAAGCAATAAGAGAAATTTCAAAGAAAACTGACATGTTTTATGAAATAATTTTAATAGTAATAGCTGCTAACATTTACTAAGCACACTCTACGTATCAAGCACTGTTTTTAGCGTTTCACAAGAATTAAGCCTCTTAATTCTCATAACCTGTAATGTACAATTATCTCCATTTTGCGGATGAGGGAATTGAAGTCACAGAGCTAGTAAGTGTAGCCAGGTACACCCTGTTCTAAGCTTTAGAGCCCTCACTCTAACCCATTACTCTATAGCTGCTTCTCCTCCTGGACTTTGTGAGCTCCATGAAGGCAGGTACTTAGCCTTACTCATTTTTGTATTCTTGGTTATGTGGGTGTCAAGATAAACATTTACTGAATCAGTGAATAATTTCTCTAACTCATAGTCTGGCAGTAAAAACTAGGAATCTGGGGCTGAAAACAACATGGCTTCACTGTTTTACCTGACAAAATTTGTTCCTGGGTACGTAATCTAGTAACTCAGATTGGGCTGTTTAGCTGAAGGTCATAGGGAAAGGGGTGGGGCCTAGAAGACACCAAACCCAGTGTCTAGTTAGAACACATTATTTATCCTCTTAAAGTCTTTGTCATCAGGTGATATGAGGACGCCCCAGGCAGTTACAGGAACAAGTGTGTGAATAAGACCTTAAGCGTCCAAAATTACCTGAAGAACGTAATTTCTGGCTTAAAGCTAAGAGGAGGAAACCAAGAAATGAGACGAGGTGATAAAACAAGGACAAAGGGGAGTATTATACTCCTCATGCTTACCCTGGACCTAGAAGGGCTGCGTTCTTCAAAGACGGCGCTGCAGATACACAAGGCGCGGGTCAGCAAAGTCAAGGTGAAATCTAGTGTGCCCCTTCCTCGGTCCCCGCGAGGCCTGATCACTAAAGCCATGCACCCCTCTTTGCCGTCCCCCCGAGGCCCCGCTCCCTTCTGAGCGGCGCTGATCAATCCCCAGTCGGGCCCAAAGACTTGCTGCGCCTTTCTTCACTCCCTTTCGCCGCCCCCCGCCCCGTGACCTCCTAGACTCGCTTCTTTCCAATCACGCTGATAGCTCAGACCAGGGTCAACACTCCTCACCCACTGTGGCGGCGGCAGAAAGAACCACCCGGGATAGCATGGTCAGAGAAGGTCCAGGTAGCGGACTCAAAAGTCTCTGTGACCCCAACCGGAGAACCTGTCAGGGCAGTAGCAAGATGGCCGCTCACAAGGCTCGCGAGAAGAGAACATCGTGCCCTCTTTTCCTTCAACTATCGTCTGGAGATTTTTTTTCTCGCGAGAAGAGACATAGAGCTCTGAGAACTTGTTGCCGGGGGGCGGCAGCTGCCAACTGGGATGAAAGCGTAGAAGCAATTCTCGCGAGAAATATAGTTGCTGTCTCCTCCGGAGAGGGGCAGAGGCTCTGAGGTGCACCACGTGGGGATTGTCGCCGGAGCTGAATCTCGGGCCGGCGTCCGCTTTGGGTCTAGGTTGGAGTTGGAACCGTGGAGATGCGGAAGGAAATCCCGACCCCCCTTGTACCCCTGGCGGCTCGCGAGTGGAACCTTCCCCCCAGTGCGCCCGCCTGTATGGAACGGCAGTTGGAGGCTGCGCGGTATCGGTCTGGTGAGTCGAGATCCCCGGCCTGGGAGCTCCCTCACCCCAGTCCGGGGCGCCCCTCCCCGGGACTGACCCTTTGATCCACCCTCGCCTCGCATGCCATCTGCCGCCTACCTCGCGTTGCTGACCTGTCCCCAATCCTGCCCCGGGTTCCTGAGCTCAGAACCAGACTCGGCCCGGTGCTGGACGGTGCGGTCACCATGGAGACGAGCCCTTCCACCCCTCACGCGCTGACAGCTCGTACTCCCCGTAGATGGGGCGCTTCTGCTCGGGGCCTCCAGCCTGAGTGGTCGCTGCTGGGCCGGCTCCCTATGGCTTTTCAAGGACCCTTGTGCCGCCCCCAACGAAGGCTTCTGCTCCGCCGGAGTCCAGACGGAGGCCGGAGTAGCTGACCTCACTTGGGTGGGCGACAGAGGTATCCTAGTGGCTTCGGATTCAGGTGAGTCGCTTTCCTTTCCCCTCATACTCCTGGGTGGAATGGAGGCTTGGGGTACAGGTCAGTCCTTAATGTCTCATAGTCAGTGCTAAGATGATGCTGAGGCCAATCTGAGCTACCTTTTTCCATTTTTTCGTTTTCTTCTTAAATTAAATGCCTTCATTCTGCTTTCTTTGTTTTGAATGTCAGACTCAGCAGTGGAGACTTTGGTATTAAAAACAAAAATAAGAATTAGAGGCTGGCCAGTTAGCTTAGTTGATTAGAGCATAGCCTTGTAACACCAAGGTCAAGAGTTGGGTTCTCTTTACCGGCCAGCTGGCTCCCCCGCCTCCCCCCCAAAAACGAAATTGGCAGTCATTGCATGGAAGTTTAAAAGTGAGATGTTATGGGCCGGCCCGTGGCTCACTTGGGAGAGTGTGGTGCTGATAACACCAAGGCCACGGGTTCGGATCCCATATAGGGATGGCCGGTTAGATCACTGGGTGAGCGTGGTGCTGACAACACCAAGTCAAGGGTGAAGATCCCCTTACCGGTCATCTTTTAAAAAAAAAAATTAATAAAAGTGGGGTGTTAAAGACTGAGACACTGACACTTGAGCTTGAACACTACATATTAAAGACAACTTTTGGGGGGTTTCTGTACTTAGCCAGTCACTGTGTAAGACATTCAGTTATTCAACATATTTAAGACTCTGGAAGACATTTATTCACGTAGTTCAGCAAATGTTTATTAGTGCCCGAATAATTAGGAAGGGCTAATATCCCTGGGCTGTATGCTGTTTAGACAGTTGTGGAGACTTCATCCTTGTCCCATGTGAATTGATTTTCCAGTGTTCTCTCACTGGAAGCAGAATAATGGCATTTACAGGCCGTTCCAACTTTCCCTGTCTTGTGCTAGGAGCTTTCCCCACTTAGTTGTCTGGGCTGTTATTAGCAAACAAGTAATGCAGCATAAAACCAAATGGTTTGAAAGTTAGCTAAATCCTCTAATGATGTGGACTTTGCTATTACAGGAATAAATTGTTTTGTTAGTTTAGTGACAGTGACTACTTGAGTCCCAGTGGTGAGTTACTGTCTTGGTAAAATCCAAGTTCATGTTTGCCTTATCGCCCCACCCCCACCTCACCCTACCCTACCCTGCCCTGAACAGGTGCTGTTGAATTGTGGGAGCTGGATGAAAATGAGACACTTATTGTCAGCAAGTTCTGCAAGTATGAACATGATGACATCGTGTCTACAGTCAGTGTCCTGAGCTCTGGAACACAAGCTGTCAGTGGTAGCAAAGACTTCTGGTGGGTCCTTGTTATCATCATTCCTGCTGTTAGGCCTCCTTTGGGTATCATTACTATCCTGTTAACCTCTAGGCCCATTATAACATCCCAGTGAATAATTATAGCATGTCTATAAGATTTCCGTAGAGATTTTGCAATCCATTTTAAATAGATCATAGCAGGAGTCCAGGAGGCGAAGACATGGGACATACTGGTTAAAAGAAGTTCTTGTTTCAACATGTTTTTATGTTGATAGTGTAGTTAAGTGTCTGTTAAGGTTGTCTGTTTCCTTTTGCTTCTTAGCATCAAGGTTTGGGACCTTGCTCAGCAGATGGTGCTGAATTCATATCGAGGTGAGTATTCTTTCCTTTTCAGTCTTGGCCTTAGCTCATTTGTTTTTATTCTCCCCTTTGGGCTCTTCAAACTTTGCTTGGGTATTAGGAGCAGCAGTTCCATGTTCTCCTGCTTGATACTTTCTTTCCAAAACTGTAGTTAGGCTCTAATATCTACCCCTTGTTTTTTTTCTCTCAATCTCCATATCTCTACTGATGGCTTTGCCATGTTCTCAGCTACAGAGGGCTCAAACTCTTCACTTCTCTTTCACTCTTTCTGCTTTCCCACTGTTAGTTGGTCTCCAAGTTCTTCTGAGTCTTTTTCCATTTGGTTGATCAGCTTCCTATCTGTTTTTTACGCCCCCATTTACTTTCATGCTTCACCTATCTCACATGACGTTGACTTTCATCTCTTCACTTATAAACACACATAATAGCTATTAATTACCTTCCCCCTGAGGAGCAAAAATGTACCGTCAATGCCATAGCAAGTAATACTGCATGCTGTTATACTAAGATATTAATAAATCTAGACTGGGCCAGACTTTCCTGATGCCAGAGACGAGAAGCAGATTGAGGAAGGACCCTATATGGGCCACAGAAGTGACCCGCACAGAGAGAAGAAACTTTTGTCTTGATGTGTGGGTTCTTGGGAGAGACAAAGGTCATACATCTTAGATCTGAATCTGGAAAGATCAAGGCACTGAAATGATTTCTTTCTTTTTTTTTTTTATTCCTTTTTGTCTTTTTTACTGACCGGTAACAGGATCACAACCCTCGGTGTTGCACCTGCACCACGCTCAGCCAGTGAGCGGGAACCGGTCTCCACATGGGATCCGAACCCTCGGCGGGAGCACCGCCGCACTCCCAAGCGGCGCACTCTCCAGTGCGCCACCGGGCCGGCCCCACTTATAAGTTTTGACTCTTTAGGTCATTCATTGGTTTCTTATGGCCTGCAGATTAAAATCCCATTTTCTTATGGTATTCAAGCCCTTTTACTGTCATTACTCATTCAAGCATATGTGCTAATTTAATCCAATTACATTAGGTCCTTGACATTCTCGGGGGATAAATATTGAATATTAGCAGTTAACTTTATTTTGGGAGCCATTCTTCATGGAGGTAATGTCTAGAGCCCTAATGGATGTGTGGATATGAAATTTAGATGCTGGGTGATCGCTGTGGTTCTCTTAATGGCTAAATGCCTTTCTTGCCATTTCTAACTTCAAAGTGCATGTTTTAATTATGTGCCAGAGCAAAATAACTCATACATATCCTTAACCTTCAGGGTCACTTGCACATAGTCCAACAATAATGTCAAAATGCCAGTGCCTGAAGTCTATTACACTTGCCTTTTATTTCTTAGACATAAAATGTGCTTTCCTGGCTAACTCTTCAGCACTTCTCTCTTTCAGCCTTTTTCCTTAGTTCTTTGTGTTTGTGTCTTATTTCCCTCACTGAATTTGAAATCCTTTGAAGGTAGAGGAACCATGTATTCTTCATCTTTTGTATACCACCATGGTGCTTGTCCCAGAATTTTGCTTTTTTCAGCTAAGCATTAAATTCCTTTTCTGACTTATCATCCTGTTGGCTTTCTATGGATTCTTGGGCTAGGAAAGAACTGTGGAAGGCCGTTTAATCCTATCCTTCTGCCTCAGGGCAGGGCTACATTCATACTAGCGGAAAGCCTACTAAAATGACTTTAGAGAAGATGGGTTCCACAGCCTCTAATTAAATGTAGCAATGATCTTCAAAATGTTTTACATATAGATCTTTTAAAAGCATTTTGATGGTAATGCCAAGGTCATGGGTTCAGATCCCCATACCAGCTAGCTGCCAAAACAAAACAAAAAAAACCAAAAAAGTATTTTGAAAAAACTGTACCTCTCATATATTCTTAAATTGATATCTAAAAGATTTTACATTTAAGTAGTTGAACGGGAGGTAATTTCTGGCATATCATTTATTATACAGTTATTTCAAGTATATGTTTGTCAAGATTTTGGATTTGCAGATTAAGCCCATTTAATTTATGCAAAATGTCTACCAAACACCCTAACTGGTAAAAATCAATTTGCATTGTTAAGCAAGTTGGCTGAATTAGACTTAACTTTCTGTCGGAAAAAGTCTGACTTTATTTTTAAATTCAGATAAACTTGTTAGATGTGTCCTGACGACACCGTCTATCATATTTTTCAGTTCTCATTATTAGACAGAAACAGAGATAAATCACACACTTATGTTTGTGGTATGACTGAAATAGGGTCAGTCCTCTTCACTGAATTTTACACAGATGCTCTTTTGCTCTTTGGCTCTTATAGGAAAAGCCCCTTTCCCCTTAATTTGGAACCCTCAGATTTTTACACCCTTGAGAATTGTATTATGGAAAGATTTGGTATGGGTGAGAGGTATGTATGTGTTCCCTCTATAACATGGGAGAAGAGTGATTGTGAAAGTAGAGGCAGGTCAACATCAGTAACCAGAACTTCCTTGCAAGTTTCTGTATGCTGCTTGGAGGTATGTGTACTCCATTATGAAAACTGCTGTTCTAGAACTATTTAGCCCCTATATCTGGAATGTCTTAATTGTAAATTCCTTCACTATTCTTACTAAGCCCCTAATTTCTCCTTTATTGTCTTTACTAGTTCTTTTTTTCTGAAGCCTTTTCAGGTTTTATAACTCCATCAGCCTTTCTTCTTAGGTTTTGTCTAATCCATAGTTTCAGACAAAATTTATTAAATTGCATCACGAGACTAGGCCTGTTTTTCACACTCTCCTTCCTGTCCGTTGATTATATCTGGGCTTGCCTTCGTGTATGGCCTTCAGCTTCTTCTCTGTGACATTTCTCTTCCTCTCTTTACAGCTCATGCTGGGCAGGTCACCTGTGTTGCTGCCTCTCCCTACCAGGACTACATGTTTCTTTCATGTGGTGAGGTGAGATACAGCCTCTTCTCCTTCCCTAACCACACCTTGACCCTCTGTAGGCCATAGCCTCTGGTATGGAGAACTTCTGGCCAGCAGCTCCTCTTTTGGATTGTGAAATCCTTTTTCTGATCCTCCTTCTTTTAGGACAGTAGAATTTTACTCTGGGATACGCGCTGTCCCAAGCCAGCATCACAGATGGGTGAGTCTGAGAGCCAGTGGTGGGAGGGTGGTACTGGGAATCCACCTGGAAAAGGCTTTCTTTGTCCAGAGTCAAAGCAAAGTTGCCAGATTACCAGTCACTAGGCATAAATGACATAATGTCCTTCCCACCGAGGCTCTGCTAACCCTATTCTGTGCAATGAGTACCAAGAGAAAGGTCTGGTTCACGGGTGGGTGATTCACTTTGTTAGATGGGTGGACAGAGGGGCCAGAATTATCTTCATGCCTGAAGTGCTTGAAACTTGCTGTAATTTGTGTTCAGAAATGGTAGGAGGCTGATGATAAATAAATGTATGTTGTGAGGGTAAAGGATAAGGACACTATTGCCTTAGTAGGGCTTGGGAAACCCTGATTGAGAGTAATTTCATTTGAGAAACTGCTTCTTCTGGGCTCTGACTGTTGTTCTAGACCCCTCTTCTCTCCTTTGCAGGCTGCAGTGCTTCTGGCTACCTTTCTACCTCACTGGCTTGGCATCCTCAGCAAAGTGAAGTCTTTGTCTTTGGTAAGGCAGCATGTCAAACTGCATATTGACTCTGGGAAGGGGGAGGATGAGAAAGAAAGAGCTAGCACTGTAGTGCACAAGGCTCTTCTTGCTCAGTTTCATCAGCACCTTTGGGAACTAAATGAATTATCCTAATGAGGGCTGGGGAGATGGGATGATCCAAAAGTAGTCTTAGTTTAGCTTTAGAGAACATAATGATTTTTTCCCCAGTGGATTTGATTCTTGATTGTTTGTTCGGGCTCCTGTATTCTGGGCATGGCTAGAAGTCAGTGAGCCACAAAGCAAGGTGATTGCTCTATAGGGAATTCTGTTCAACTGTGGGTAGGTGTGGCACTGTCAAGGCAATGAGGCCGTGCGTGTGGTGATATAGTTTGTGATTAAAATAATAACTACTTCATCTGTTAATTTTCACAACCACCCAATGACTTATTGTTCCTACTTTATAAAAGAAGAAACTGGTGCGCAGAATCGTTAATTTGTCCAAGCCTGAAGAACTAGGATTCAAATCCAGGTCTGGTTGACCCCAAAGCGCATGCTCTTAACCACCGTGACATGCTTCCTCTCTTTTCTGTAGGTGATGAAAATGGTACTGTCTCCCTTGTGGACACTAAGAATGCAAGCTGTGCCCTCAGCTCAGCTGTACACTCCCAGTGTGTCACTGGGCTGGTATTCTCCCCACACAGGTACTATTCATTGTCATCAGGGGTTTGGTGGATGTGAATGGGAACAGTGAGGGAGGATGTGTATGTTGGCAAAGCATTACCTGATTACGTAGCTCCTTAAAGCAGACAGTGCTTTAGCTGAGGTTTCAGAATGTCAGAGATCTCTTAAGACTATAGTGCTTTCTTGGGTTGTACAGTCTCTGACTGAAAATGGCTGAAATGTGGTTTCATTCCTGCATAACACCCAAAATGATTAATATTGTGGGGTTGGAAGAGCCTGTGTTTCTGAGTTATTGCTGAAGCTCTAGAGAGGGACCAGATGGGGTGGTTAGTTGCCAGGATGATTGTCAATCCTGGCTTTGCTCCATTTTTCTCATCTTTCTTTGGGACTTGAAATGTGGACTTGAGTGGTAGCCATACCTTAACCAAAAGTGAGAAATAGGCTGCTTTCTCCTCTGGGTCAATTTCCAGTGGGAGTGAGGCCAGTCCTGTCAAGGTTTTGTCTTGGGATCCATGGGCTTTACCTTTTGCATACTATTCCCTTTCTTAGCGTTCCCTTCCTGGCTTCTCTCAGTGAAGACTGCTCACTTGCTGTGCTGGACTCCAGCCTTTCCGAGGTGTAAGTGTGAAGTGGAATCCTGTGATCAGGAATCAGGGATGGGGAGCAGTGGTGGGTGGGTGGCTGGGCCCTTTTTCTCTCCAGAAAATGGCATTCATTGTCTCTTTGGAAGGAGAATTCTCCATCTGTATCTGAGGGGACTGGGTGATGGAAGCAGGCAGATCTTTACTGTTTGCCTGTTCCTGGGGCTGATACACACCAGCTACAACCCTGGTAGAGGAGGAACACGGGTAGGGGATGGGATTTCTAAGTCTAGCATTCCAGCCCTCTCCCACAAGGGGGCAGTCTACCCTTTTCACATAAAGAACAGTGTATATGAAATGCAGTCTGCTATAGGGCAAAAGGCACCAGACAGGAGATCTGAATTGTGCTCTCTTTGCCACGATTTGCTGCCTGACCCTGACCAACATCACTACCTCACTCTATCCACCATTTCTTCATCCATGAAAATAGAGGACAGGATTGGATTATTGATGACATCCACTGTGGATAGCTATACTGCTGTCTTGGTGATGAGGCCATATAGATGGTGTAATGTGTGTAACACACCAAAAAACGTGCCCTGGATGTGCAAGTTCTCGTTCTTCTGCAGGTCTGCTTTTTTTTCTTGTCTCTACTATGCCCAAACTTTGCTTTTTTCTCTCTCTCATAGGTTTAGAAGCCGAGCCCACAGAGACTTTGTGAGAGATGCCACTTGGTCCCCACTCAATCACTCCCTTCTTACCACAGTGGGCTGGGACCATCAGGTCATTCACCATATGGTGGCCGCAGAACCTCTTCCAGCCCCAGGACCTGAGAGTGTTGCCGAGTAGACTGGATTTAAGACAAAGCAAATCTCCCATGAGTATTCACTCCTTGCTCCTACCTCCTCAGTCTGTGAGACAACACAGGAACCTTATATAGTATGTTGATATACTAGATCCGTGCACTTAGCAGGTATTGTCTCTCAGCCTGAAGAAGGCTATATTCTGGGATCCTGTAGTCAGAGGGAGGAAAAATTTTCATGAAAATGGGTATGTATGTGTGTCTGAATGTATGAGTGTGTGCACAGACCTATAATTTTTGGTGATGGGGGGAATAAAAAAAATCCATCTCACATCTTCTCCAAATACCACCCCCTCGCCACCAAAAGTTGACAGAAGGGTTTTATGCTTTCCATATAGCTGTCTGTGAGGAATTGGCTGTGTCTGGGATGTAGGCATCCCTGGATTCTTGGAAGCACCTTTTATGCTACTCATAGAGATAGGAGCAACTTTATTTTTTTATAGAGTGTAATTAACCATTATCATGGGAAATATTTCCCTTTGTAAAAACGCAACTCAGCTCACTTTGAGAAAGAGGCAGGACACATTCAACACAGTTTTACACAACTCCTTGTCATTAAACTGAATCAGAAACCCATTTTCTGGCTGAGGAAAAGATTTGACTGGTGCCTGTATAATGCCTTCTCCCTTCTCCCTTCTCCCGATTCCCCACTGGTGTTGTGTATGTGAGAGATGAGTGTTTTTCTGTCCTAGGTACCACAGAGAAAAGTTTGGAGATGATACAGAGCTTAAAGTCATTTAGTTAAGTTAGAAAACTGACACAGACTGTTACAGAGAAATCTTTGCCACTTTCCCCACCCAGAAACAGCTTGGGGCCTGACCTCTCCTGCATCTGGGCCCCTTTTTCTGGATATAGGAAGTGTGACTGCAGTATTTGCAGACTGCTACGGTTTTTAAATCCAGCATCAGGAAGAGAATCAGAAATACTGGTTGGTGAAATAAAGAGTTTAGGTATTGTTGACCTGTCTTTTTTGATGCATGTGTGTTATGTGCAGTTGGACATACACTTTTGTTTCACTTAAGTGAGTCATCAGGGTGTTGGTATTATAGCCCATTGTTTTTCCTGTGCTTTCCCAGCCTCCCAAAGTAGCTAGCTGGAACTTAAGGCATTTATTTATACATTGGGTAGGTAGAGTGGTGGTTACTGCCAGTTAGAAATCATAAATCAATTCGTATTGAAACTAAATACAATCAGTTATGTGTTTTTGAGCTTTGCAAATTTAATTTAGGTAAAGTCACATTATGAAACTGGGGCACTTTGAAGGAATATGGGCAAAATGTTCTAAGTAAAGCTTCCATGCTTCACCCTTGCCAAGCATGAACTCTGTGTTCTCATGATTACCTTTAAAAACGTGGGAATTTGTAGTCATGTAATCTCCCGGGTTGTGGTGGGGTGGGAATAAAAGTCTTCCATTCTTAATTATAACTTCTTGAGAAAGAATAGGATGGGTAGGTATAATCACTTAATTTCTCCTTCCCAGAAGTAAAGCTTAAATTTTGTTGTCACTTAGAGAAAGTAAGGCTGGGCATGAGGTGGATAGGAATTAAATTTGCATATCCCTTTTCCTCATGGAATTAAGAATGGTGGTGAAAAAACTCAGAGAAAGAGATGAGAATCCTAGGAAATATGTGTCTCAGGGTGGTTAAAATAACATCAAAAAGGAAAGCATAGTTTTTGAAGTACCACGTTATCTTGCAAAAAATACTAGTTTGGGTGCAGATAGATCTGTGCCAACAAGAATAATTCACGTCTATTAATAATTGCCACCAGGATATTTGTAAACCTAATCAAAATCACAGTAGGAATGATTAGCACAATTTTGTATGAATTTATGTTATAGTGAGCAAAGAAGATAGTAGAAGGTGACCTCAAAATAGAAATGTAATATCACATGGGGTGATTTGCTAGGTCCTTGACTTGAGAATAGTTCCAGTAGAGTGAGCATGAACTTACTGATGACAGGTAGAAATGAGACCATTTTTTTTTTTTTAAAAAAGATGACCGGTAAGGGGATCTTAATCCTTGACTTGGTGTTGTCAGCACCACGCTCAGCCAGTGAGCTAACCGGCCATCCCTATATAGGATCCGAACCCGTGGCCTTGGTGTTATCAGTACCGCACTCTACCGAGTGAGCCACGGGCCGGCCTGACCATTTTTTGTTTGTTTAAAAACATGCAAACTTTCTGCATTTAATTTCACTGGTTAACACTGGAGTAAATCCATTTCCCTATCTTCATTATTCTTACTCTGAAATCCACTAACTCGACCCTCTGTATTTCACTTCTGACCTCTGGTCCACCAAGGTCAAGGAGGCTCACCCCTTGCGTATTGCTCAGAGCCACGAGGAACGCTGAAGAAGGCTTATGTACATTTTCAGGTGGCATCAGACTTTGGGCTGATTCCCAAGGTATTTCTCTTGCCTTACATGACAGTTTGGAGACTGGTTCCTTAATAAATACCTCTACAGGCATTACCTACTGGTTCACAATCACATTATAGCAGCAAAAACACCCAAGCTATAACTGCTCTGGGCCTCCAGCCATGTTTCTTCTGGGCAGCATGTTAGGACGGGCAAGAGATGGGGTGCGGGGGTGGGGGAGTTTCCCTATATTTTATTTTTAAAATGAGTTTCAACATCAGAGGGCTCTAAAACTTTATTGCCACATCTACACCTGAGAGTAAAGGGCTCCGATTTTTAAAAAGCAGATTCTTGTTGCATTTGGACAGCATGAGTAATGTCTCTCATATTTTCTTTGTATTTCAGTAGTTGTTTGTGTCTACAAATAAATGAGTATAGAGAAAGGATGAATTCCAAAATATACATTCACAAGCATTTCCTTAAGACATACACTAAGTGCTTTTATGTGTTCTGGGAAGCTTTAGAGCATCTAAGAAAGCAATATAGGTAGAAGAAGCTGAGAGAATTCATATCCAGTCATCGTTTGTAGCAAGCTTCTTATTACCAATCTGGGTCACCACACAACCCATCATTAAAATCACTTGTGCACCAACTTGATTTTATTTAGAAAAAGGGTAAGCAAGCTCTAGTCTCAATTTTGAGTGAATTAAAATTGCTCTCAAGAGCTTCAACGGACTAAATAATACAGTTTCAGAAAAGTAAACAAGGTAAGCAGATGATTATTGGACCGAAAACACGTCTTGTTAAGTTCTCTATCAAAAATAGGCAATGATGAAGTTTTTCATCTTCATTACATGACCACAGGATTAGTGCAAGCCAGAGGTACTGAGGAAGGTGTGAGCATCTGGAAAGGAAGGGTTAACTTCTGATTTAAGTTGTAGAAACATAATCTGTGATCCTACAATCTTTTATCATCTGGTGTAATGTTTAATGTAGTCCTCTATTTACTGTGGAAAATCCTTGTCTCATAAATGTTCTGTAGCTTCAGTATAAAATGAATGGATTATCAAAATTCAAAAGATGAGTAAATAAAAGAGTTTAATCCCCAAACAACACCTAAAATTCTGATGGAAACCCAGCCACCAGAATGTCATTTGTTGAAGGTTCCTTCAGTAAATATACATATACAGTATTTCATGTGTCTCTGTGATGATGGGGTACCAGATTCTGGTCAAGCATTTCACTTTGAGAGGCACCATGTTATAAGTAGTAGGAATTTCAGTTTCAAACTGAAATTTTCCATTCTGGTAGTAACTCATCTGGGGTCTCAGCTAACTAATGAAGATTGTTTGGATCAGAAAATGCACTTTACATGTGTAAGCTAAATTAGCTTCAGGTTCTACAATCTCTGCAATTTGTTTCTCACAGAAACCCTTTGAATAGAGTTAGGACGTATGTATGGCTGATGTATGGGACCCATTAAGACCAACTTCAATTTGTTTGGGAGTTAGCATTAAAGCTATCTTTAACCTAGACACCTGGAGGCTGGTGAGACAGGCTCTGTGTCTACCACCATCCTGTACCTGTGGTGGCAGACTCCTTGCTTCAGGACCAACTTGGGCTTCATTTGACTTTGTTTTTAAGTTGTTTTTTAAAAAATAATTGTAAATATACATATCATAAAATTTACCATTTTAACCATTTTTAAGTGTACAATTCAGTAACATTAAGTTTATTCACATTTGTTGTGCAACCATCATCACCATCCGTCTCCAAAACTTATCATCTCAAACTGAACCTCTGTACTCGTTAGATAGTACCCCTCCCTTTCTCCCAGACTCTGGCAATCACCATTTTACTTCTGTCTCTATAAATCCGACTATTCTAAGTACCTCATATAAGTGGGATCATACAGTATTTGCCCTTTCGTGTCTGGCTTATCATTTGCTTTTTTAAAGTGTTGACTTGTTCCTCAAAATGTGGCCTATAGACCAGCAACATTGGTAAAATCTGGAACTTGTTAGAAGTACAGAATGTCCAAACATAGTAATTCAGAATTTACATTTTCAAAAGCTTCCCAGTTGACTCATGCATATCAAAGTTTGAGAAGCACTGACTTAGATTACCTATTGAAAACTCCAGGGCCGGCCCGTGGCTCACTCGGGAGAGTGCGGTGCTGATAACACCAAGGCCATGGGTTCGGATCCCATATAGGGATGGCTGGTTGGCTCTCATGGGAGAGCATGGTGCTGACAACACCAAGTCAAGGGTTAAGATCCCCTTACCGGTCATCTTTTAAAAAAAAAAAGAAAGAAAGAAAACTCCAGATGGGTTGGAAACCAGGCAGAGAAATCATCAGTCATTTAATAATGAGCAACTATGGTGTATCAGAAGCTGTCAGACATTGCAGGGTTTGGTAGTTCTCAAGACAGATATGGTTATCCTGCCTTCAGCAGCTTAGTCAAGAGAGAAAAGGAGAAACAGAGAGAGAGGGAGGAAGGAATTAGTGTTTAGGTGCTAGACAAAAGAAATAAAGATTAGTAGAAAATGGGATCATAACCCAGTCATGATGGAGTGATAAATCTTCCCTGAAGAAATGACATTTAGATTTTTTAAAATTTATTTTTAATGTTTTTATTTTAAAATATTTAATTGACAAAGATTGTATATATCCAAGGTGTGCAATGTGATAATTTGATATACATATATGTGTGTAATGATTATCACAATCAGATTAATACATCCATGACTATCCCTGCTACACATCAGACCCCCGGAATTTGTTCATCCTGTAACTGAAAGTTTATACCTTTTGAGGAACATCTCCGCATTCCCCCCCATCACCCAGTTCCTGGCAACAACTATTCTACTCTCTGTTTTTGAGTTCAACTTTTTTAGATTCCACATATAAGTGAGAGAGTATATTCGTCATACAATATTTGTCTTTTCCTGTCTGGCCCATTTCACTTAGCATAAAGTCTTCCAGACTCATTCCTTCCTTTTTATTGCTGAATAATATTTCATTGTGTGTGTGTATATAATGTATGTGTGTGTATATATGTAATGTTTTCTTTATCCATTCATCTGTCAATGGACACTTAGGTGTTTCCATATCTTGGCTAGTGTGAATAATGCTGCAGTGAACATGGGAGTAAAGATATCTCTTTGACATACTGATTTCATTTTCTTTAGATATATACCTAAAGTGGAATTGTCAGATCATATGGTAGCTCTATTTTTAATTTTTTGAGGAACCTCCATACTGTTTTGCAGAATGGCTGTACCAATTTACATATCCATCAACAGTGTATATAGGGTTCCCTTTTCTCCACACCCATGCCAACACTTATCTCCTGGTTTTTTGATAATAGATATCCTAATAGGTGTGAAGTGATATCTATTGTGGTTTTGATTTGCATTTCTCTGGTGATTAGTGATGTTGAGCATTTTTTTTCATGTATCTGTTGGTGATTTGTATGTATTCTTTGGAGAAATGTTTATTCAGGTCCTTTGCTCATTTTTAAATTGGATATTTGTGTTTTAGCTATTGAGTTGTGTGAATTCCTTACATATTTTGGATATTAACCTCTTATCAGATAAATGGTTTGCGAATATTTTTTCACATTCTATAGGTTGACTTTTCACTTTGTTGATTGGTTCCTTTACTGTGCAGAAGCTTTTTAGTTCGGCGTAGCCCTACTTGTTTATTTTTGCTTTTGTTCCTATTTCATTATCATATGCAAAAAATCTTTGCCAGGACCAGTGGCAAGGAGATTTCCCCCTATATTTTCTTCTAGGAATTTTACAGTTTCAGATCTTACATTTAAGTCTGTAATTCATTTCTAGTTATTTTTTTTGTATATGCTGTACGATAAGGGTCCAATTTCATTCTTTTGCATGGTGGATATCCAGTTTTCCTAATACCATTTATTGAAGAGATTTTCCTTTCCTAAGGGTATATTATTGGTACCCTTATCAAAGATTAGTTGACCATATATGTGGGTTTATCTCTGTGCTCTCTATTCAGTTCCATTGGTCTATGTGTCTGTTATGCCAATACCACACTGTTTTAATTACTACAGCTTTGTAATATAGTTTAAAAGCAGAGAGTGTGTTGCTTCCATCTTTGTTTTTCTTCTTCAAGATTGCTTTGGCTATTTGGGGTCTTTTGTGTTTCCATCTGAATTTTAGTATTGTTTTTCCTATGAAAAAAATTTCTGATAAATGCAATTGGGATTTTTATAGGGATTGCATTTAATCTGTAGATCACTTTGGACAGTATGGACATTAAAAAAAATATTAGTTCTTCCAATCTGAACATGGGATATCTTTCCATTTACCTGTGTCTTCAATTTTTTTCATCAGTGTCCTATAGTTTTTAGTATATAGATTTTTCACCTCATGTTCCTAGGAAAATCCAGTCAGAATGAGAATAAGTTCATGTAAGTGTTGAATGAGGAAGGAGATGCAATCACAGGGCAAGTGATCAAGAATCGTATGAAAATCAAGATTGTAGGCACCTATCATCTCGTAGCAGTGACCTTCAAGATTACACTTGCTCATCAGTGCTAAAGCAAAGATGTCATCGTTCACATGCATGATTCTGTTGATAATGTAGTTTGCCTATCAGAGACTTTCTTTACAGCTACCTCTCGTGCAGTGGGAACTAGTAAGTAAGGGTGAAACAGAGCAATGAAACACCTGAGAGCTATAGCTAAGATTGACTTCTATTTATTTTATTGGGGCCACTTCATTTTAATGATATCAGAGTGCAACTGCTAAATCAGATTGAGCGCCTCCCACAGTGCAAGTGCTAAAATCCTTAGACCAGAACACTGGGCATTTCTCACTGTGATGGTTCTGTGTGCCTGACTAACAGTATTCTACCAATTATTTTCTACAAAATACACATACAGTATTTGACTCAGACATGTGTACAGACACAGACAGCCATATGAATCTCGTGGATGTGAATTATAGAATTAATTGATTTGTTTAGTTTCAATGATGCCTGAATAGTACGAATTAAATGCTGATTAAAATTATCTCCATTCCTACAGTCTGTCATTAAATTCTAAGTAAGGTATTTTTTCTTTTTCATATATATATATTTTTTTGTGTGTCTTTTTGTGAGATCGGCCGCACCGCGCTCAGCCAGTGAGTGCACCGGCCATCCCTATATAGGATCCGAACCCGTGGCGGGAGTGCTGCTGCGCTCCCAACGCCGCACTCTCCCAAGTGCGCCACGGGCTCGGCCCCATTTTCTTAAATTCTTATTTGGATAGTTTATTGCTAGTGCATAGAAGTACAACTGATTTTTGTACGTCAATTTTGTACACTGCAATTTTAATGTATTTGTTTATTCTAACAGGGTTTTTTTTTTTTTTTTTTGGCAGTCATTAGGGTTTTCTATACTTAAGATTATGTCATTTGCAAACAGACAATTTAACTTCTTAATTTCCAATTTGTATACCTGTTATTTCTTTTTCTCCCCTAATTTCTCTGGCTAGGACTTCCAATACTATGTTGGATAGAAGCAGTGAGAGTGGGCACTCTTGTCTTGTTCCTGAACTCAAAGTGAAAGCTTCTACACCTAATTTGTTGAAATATGTTATCATGAAAGAATGTTGATTTTTGTCAAATGCTCTTTTTGCATCTACTGAGATGATCATATGATTTTTATCCTTAATTCTGTTAATGTGTGTATTACATTTACTAATTTGTGTAAGTTGAATCATCTTTACATCCCAGGGATAAATCTCACTTCATTATGGTGTATGATCCTTTTAATGTGTTATCTAATTTGGTTTGCTAATATTTTGTTGAGGATTTTTGCATCTGTGTATATTGACCTGTAATTTTCTTTTCTTATAGGATCCTTATCTGGCTTTGATATGAGGGTAATGCTGGCCTCCTAAAATGAGTTTGGAAGTGTTCCCTCCTCTTCAAATTTATTTGGAAGGCATTTATTTAATTGGCATTAATTCTTCTTAAGCTAAATCTTCTTTAAATGATTGGTAGAATTCTTCTGTGAAGCCATCTGGTCCTGGGATTTTCTTTGTTGAGAGATTTTTTAATTACTGATTCAATCTCACACATTATTGGTCAGTTCAGATATTCTGTTTCTTGATGATTTAGTCTTGTTCATTTGTATGATTCTAGGAATTTAGCCATTTCTTCTAATGTATTTAATTTGTTGGTATATCACTGTTCATAGTGATCTTTTATAATCCTTTCTATTTTTGTGGTATCAGTTGTAATGCTTCCTTTTTCATTTATAATTAATTAAAAGAGTCTTCTCTCTTTTTTTCTTGGTTAGGTTAGTTAAAGGTTTGTCAATTTTGCTTATCTTTTTGAAAAACCAACTCATAGTTTTGTTGATCTTTTCTTTTTTTTTTTTTTTTTCAAAAGATGACCGGTAATGGGATCTCAACCCTTGGCTTGGTGTTGTCAACACCACGCTCAGCCAGTGAGCAAACTGGCCATCCCTATATAGGATTCAAACCCGTGGCCTTGGTGTTATCAGCACCGCACTCTACCGAGTGAGCCACAGGCCAGCCTTTGTTGATCTTTTCTATTATCTTTCTAGTCTCTATTTCATTTATTTTTGTTGTAATTTTTATTATTTCCTTTCTTCTGATGACTTCTGGCTTAGATTTTTCTTCTTTTTCTAGTTCCTTGAGTTGTGAAGTTAGGTTGTTTATTTGAACTCTTTCTTTTTTCTTAATGTACGTGTTTATTGCTATAAACTTCCCTCTTAGCTTTTACTGCATTCCATAAGTTTTGGTATGTTGTGTTATCATTTTCATCAGTGTGAAGATACTTCTTGATTTTCCTGTTGATTTCTTCTTTGGCCCCTTGGTTGTTACTTTGGGTTGAATGTACCCCCAAAACTTAATTCCCACTGTAAGTGTTGATGGTAGGAAATCCTATTATAGTAATTGAAAGATGAGGCCTTGAAGAGGTGATCAGATTGTAGGATCATGCCATAATGAATGGATTAATAATGTTGGTCAGGGACATGATTCTGAGGGCTTTAAAAGAAGAGCACATGAGAGGTTAGTCTCTCTCTATGCTCTGCAGTTTTCTACCATGTGAGATCTCTGGGTCACTTGCCACCACCAAGGTCTTCACCAAATGTGTTCCCTGGATTTGGACTTCCCAGCCTCCAAAACTATAAGGAATAAATTTTGTTTTCTTATAAATTACCCAGTTCCAGGTTTTTTGTTATAAGCAACAGAAATGGACTAATACAGAACTCATACAGAAAATTGATACCAGAGAAGTGGGTGTTGCTTATAACAGATACCTGAAAATGTGGAAGTGGCTTTGAAACTGGGTAATGGACAAAGGCTGGAGGAATTTGGAGGAACAGGTTAGAAAAAGCCTAGCTGCTGGTGAAAATTTAGAAGACAAGACAACCAGGCAAAGTTTGGAATGTTTTAGAGACTGGTCAAATGGTGGTGAGCAGAATGCTGATAGAAATAGGACAGTATAGGCCATACATAATGAGAAGATCTCATATGTAAATGAGAAGGGACTTACTGGAAACTGGGGCAAAGATCACCTTTACTGTGAACTGGCAAGGAACTTGACTGCATTCTGTTCATGCCCCAATGTTTTCTGGAATGTGAAAGTTAAAGGTGCTAACCCAGGGTATTAGGTGGAAGAAATTTCTAAGCAGCAAAACATTTGGGAAGCTGCCTGGCTACTTATGATAGCCTATGCTGAGTTATGGTGGCAAAGGCATGATGTAAAGCCAGAATTTAAAAGAAAAGCAGAGCATAAAGATTTGGAAAATTTGCAGCCTGTCCATGAGGTAGAGAGTCAGAGAGCATTTTCAGAAAAAAAAAAAAAAAAAAATGCAATGGTGTAGCAAAAGGATTGTTTGCTAAAGACATTAGCATGGCTATGAGGCAGCCAGTTTCTAATAGCTAAGACAATGGGAGAAAGGCCCTGAAGGCATTTCTGAAATCTTGGAGGCTAAGTCTTCCATTACAGGCCCAGAGGTCTAGGGAGACAGAATAGTCTTGGGGGAAAAGGCATGAGGTGCACTCCACTGGCTGGCTGCCCAGGGTCACCTCAGGAAGCTGCTTCCAGCACCAGCATGCCAGCTGCTTTGGCTGCTGCTGCTGTGGATAAATTGGTCCCATGTGTGGCTGGACCTGCAGCTTTGAAAGAAACATACCAGAAACCTTGGCAACATCCGTGTGGTGTTAGGTCTTTAGGCTCTCAGAATGCCAGAGCTGTGGATGCTTGGGATCTTCCACTCTGATTTCAAAGGATGTTTGGAAAAGCTGGGGGCCCAGGAAGAGATGTGTCACAGGGGCAGATTCACTGCACAGAGTCGTTGCTAGAGCAATGCCAAAAGGAAATGTGGGGTTAGAGTTGTACCAGAAAAACCCCACCAAGGCCATACCTAGTAGAGCCGTGGGAGCAGGATCACCATGGAAACCCCAGACCTGTGGTGCTACCAGAGTGGAACACCAGCCTGGGAGAGCTAAAGTGTGGCCTGAGACAAGGAAAGCCATAGGAGTGGAGCTGTCCAAGGACTTGGGGACCCAACCCCCATAACCAACATGCAGAGAGCATTGAACATGGAGTCCAGGTAAATGCTTCATCAGCTGTAAGGTTTGATGCGTGCCCTGCTGAGTTTTGGACTTGTTTAGGACCTGTTACCTTACCCCTTTCTTTTGGCCTATTTCTCCCTTTTTGAGTGGGAATATGTACCCTATGCTTGTCCCATCTTTGTATCTTGGAAGTAGGTAACTTGTTTTGACTTCACAGATTGGACTCTGAACTTTTGAGTTGAAACAAGTCTGTGGGGATGAAATGAATGTATTTGTATGTTAAAAGGACATGAGTTTTGTGGGGCCAGGGGCAGAATACCTTGAGTTGAATGTCCCCCCAGAACTTAATTTCCACTGTAACTGTTGATGGTGGAAAATCCTATTATGGTAATTGAAAGGTGAGGCCTTGAAGAGGTGATTAGATTGTAGGACCCTGCCATAATGAATGGATTAACAATGGTAGTGATGAGTGTGGTTCTGAGGGCTTTAAAAGAAGAGCACATGAGAGGTTAGTCTCTCTCTGTGCTCTGCCATTTTCTACCATGTGAAAATGGGTCACTGTCACCACTACCAAAGTCTTCACCAAATGTGTTCCCTGGACTTTGGACTTCCTGGCCTCCAAAACTGTAAGCAACAAATTTTGGTTTTTTTGTAAGTTACCCAGTTCCACGTATTTTATTATAAGCCACAGATATGGACTAATAGAGTTGTTAGGAGTGTGTTGTTGAATTTCCACATATTTGTAAATTTTCCAAAATTCCTCCTGTTACTGATTTCTAGTTTTATACCATTGTGCCCAGAAAAGATAGTTGATATAATTTCAATCTTCTTAAATTTGTTGATGTTTTTTGTGGCTTAGCATATAATCTGTCCTGGAGAATTTTCCATGTACACTTAAGAAGAATGTTTATTCTGCTGCTCTTAGATGAAATGTTCTGTATATACCTGTTAGGTCTGTTTAGTCTGTAGTGTTATTTGAGTCCACTGTTTTCTTATTGATTTTCTGTCAGGATGATTTGTTCATTGTTAAAAGTGAGGTATTGAAATACTGTACCATTATTGTATTGCTGTCTATCTCTCCCATCAGTTCGGTTAATATTTGCTTTATGTATTTATGCACTCCAATATTGGGCACATATATATTTACTATTGATATATCCTCTTGATGAATTGACTCCTTTATCATTATATGTTGATCTTCTTTTTCTGTTATAACAGAGACTGAAGTGCTATTTTGTCTCATATAAGCATAGCCACTCCTGCTTTCTTTTGGTTACTGTTTGCATGGACTATAGTTTTCCATCCCTTAACTTTTAGTCTATGTGTGTCCTTAAAGTTAAGTGAGTCTCTTGTAACATATTGTTGAATGATGTCTTTTTTGTTTTCTATCCATTCAGCCACTATACATCTTTTGATTGGAGAATTTAGTTCATTTGTGTTTAAAGTAATTACCAATAGGTAAGGATTTGCTATTGCCATTTTGTTAATTGTTTATTATTTTGTAGTTCCTTTGTTCTCTTCTTTAAAAATTGCTGTCTTCCTTTGTGATTTGTTGAGTTTTTGTAGTGGTATGCTTCAATTCCTTTCTCCTTTTTTACATATCTTCCAGAGATTTTTTTCTTTGTTACATTAAGGCTTACAAAAAACATTTGATAGTTGAACATTCTAATTTAAGCTGATAACAACTTAAACTTTAATTGTATATAAAAACTCTACACTTTACTCCCCCCACATTTTATGCTATTGATGTTATACTTTACATCTTTTTATATTGTGTGTTCATTAAAAAATTATTGTAGCCATAGTTATTTTTAATACTTTTGTGTTTTAACTTTTATACTAGAGTTAAGTGATTTACACACCACTATTACAGTATTAGAATATTCTGCACTTGACTGTATATTTACCTTTACCAGTGATTTTTATACTTTCATATGCTTTTATTTTCTTGTTTAACATCCTTTCATTTTAATTCAAGGAAACTCCTTTAGCATTTCTTGTAAGTCAGGTCTCGTGGTGACAGATTCCCTCAGCTTTTCTTTGTTTAGGAATGTCTTTCTTTCCTTCACTTCTTAAGAACAACTTTGCCAGATACAGTGTTTTTGGTTGGCAGTATTTTTCCTTTCAGCACTTTGAATATATCATCCTACTTACTCCTTGCTTGCAAAGTTTCTATTGAGAAGTCTGCTGATAGCCTTATGGAGTTTCCCTTATATGCGACACATCTCTTTTCCCTTGCTAATTTCAAGATCTTCTCCTTGATTTCTGACAATTTGATTATAATGCATCTCAGTATTCTTCCTTGGTTTGACCTTTCTTAAGATTCTTTAAACTTCATGAATCTGGATGTCCGTATCCTTCCCAAGGTTTGGGATGTTTTCAGCCAGTGTTTTTAAAAGTAAGCTTTCTACCTCTTTTTCTTCTCTTTTGGAACTCCCATAATTTGTATATTTGTACACTTGATGGTTTCCCATTGGTCCTTCATGCTTTTAAAATCTTTTTTTCTTTTTGTCCCTCTAATGGGTTAGTTTTAGATGACCTGTCTTCTAATTCACTAAACCTACCTATTTTCCTTCCTTCCTTCCTTCCTTCCTTCCTTCCTTCCTTCCTTCCTTCTTTCCTTCTTTCCCTCCCTCCCTCCCTCCCTCGGCTGTCTGGTACAAAGATTGAACCCAGGACCTTGATGTTATCAGCACCACACTCTGACCAACTGAGCTAAATGTCCAGCCCTAATTCTCTCTTTTGCATGATTGAGTCTGCTGTTGAAGTTCTCTTGAATTTTTCAGTTTTGTCATTATTTTCTTCAGCTCTAGGATTTGTTTTTTTTAAAAAATGGTTTCTATTTCTTTGTTAAACTTCTCATTTATTCATACTTTTTTTTTTTCTAATTCCATTTACTATCTATCTGGTTTTTTCTTGCATCTTGAGTCAGTTAATGGAGCTTTATTAGTTTCCTCTTATGGTGTCTTGTTTGCCTGATTCTTCATTATCTGTGTAGCCTTGTGTTAGTGTCTATGTATTTGAAGGAGTAAACACCTCTCCAAGTCTTTACAGATGCGTTTCAGTAGGTAAAGGCCTTCTCTTGTTGAGTTCCTGGGCTGAGAGATTTGTTTCTGGGGTTGCAGTTGAGTGGGATTGGAGATGGGTCACATGGCTGCTGCTGAGTCCACAGTAGGTCTGCAGTTTGTGGCCCTATTAATAGGGCCTCTAGCAGGTGTGGATCCTGTCTGGTCTCTGGGTGGACTGGATTACTTCTAGAACCTTGGTCAGTAGGGCTGCTGTGGGGATGCCAGTCTACTTAAGGGTCTGCAGATGGAATGCCTGTTACCATGTGTAAATGGGTGTGGCTTCCTCCAGATCCCCGAGAGGGCTACCACTAGATCACTCTGTGGATCCCTGAGCAAGTAGATCTAGCCCTGGACCACACCTCTCCACAGTGGAGAGGTGCTGGGACTGAGTCACAGGGCTGCTTCAGTGTCTACAGCTGAGAATGAGGTCTGCAGGCCTGCCCTTGGGGTCACAGACACACATGTTCGGGAGGAGCCCCAGGCAGAACTGCTCTTAGACTATAGTTGAGAGGGGCTGGAGTTGATTTACAGGACAATTTCAAGATTCATGGTGGGACCCAGGTCAGCAGGCCTGCCTGCAGGGGAGCTGATGGGCATGTCTCCCTCTATTCCCTGGACAGGGAGGACTAATCTCATACCACATCTGGGTGGCTGGAGCTGAGTTTCAGGGGAATTTCAGGGTCCACAGCTAGGACTGAGGTTGACAGACCTGAGGCACTAGTGTCTCTTGAGGCACTAGTGTGCATGACTCCTCCCAGGTCTCTTGGTGAATGGATTGGTAGTGGGACCAAGGAAGGCCAAACAGGTCTGTAGCTTAGTCCAGAGGAGGATGGAGACATTTCTGGGTTTGGAGCCAGGACCATGGTTGGCAATTCTGCTGCTCAGGCATGTGTTTGGCCCTCTCAAAATAGTCCTGATAGGTCTTGGGCTCCATCAGGGTTACACAACCTCCTACCTTAATTCCAAGGTTCCCACATTATTATTGCTGTGGGAGATTATGGGTGGGGGACCTTCTATTATCCATCTTGCTGACCAGAGACATTTAAATTGAGTCCTAATGGTTGGATATGAGTTAGATGATGTTTGCGGCTGCAGAAGAATTCCAGATGGAAATATAGTGTAGAGATCTGACTGTGGAAGCAGCTCAGAGCACCCTAGAAGAGGAGGTCATAGCCCCTAGGGTTAGGTGAGGGAGCGGCAGTGTAAAACAAGATGAGGCTAGCAGCAGCTGGATCATGGATCTCTATGAGCCGTGGTAAGGATCTCAAACAGGGAAGTAACATTTTAGATGTGCTTTTGAAATAGATTATACAGCTGTGGTTTAGAAGGGAAGACTATGGGAGAGGTCTATTTTTCTGTATTTGCCCCTGGTCCCCTAGGATATAGTCAGGAGAACTAGGCTTGGTCATTTGGACATTCTTGGCTAGGACTTAAATCTAGAGACAGTGCTGCAAAGATTCAGACAGAGTGTAACTGTCAATGAATGACAGAGCCCAGTGTCAGCAGCAGAACTATATAGCTAGATTTCCCATGGCAGGTCCCTGGCAGTGTTTTTTGTAATTAGTTTTTCTTGGTTCCTGCCTGTGTTTTAAGACTGATTTTATAGCATTTCCATTGATTAAGTTGCCTTACAGACTTTCCATTGAATTCCTATTTTGGTTAAGTTAGCCAGAGTTGGATTCTATTATTTGCAACCCACGTACTCTGACAGTTACTGTCTTGGTCAATGGGGAAAATGCTTCAGAGTCTATGAGGTTGGAAATGAAGTTGAAGCTGTCATCAAAATTTTGGGATTCCTTCTATGAGGTCATCACTGTCATAAGAAATAGCAGCCTCTTCTTCATTTATTGATTTCTCTGGAGGGGTTTTTTCCTTTCTTACTCTAGCTTTGCTCTGCTCACACCAACCCCTTAGAGACTTTCTACGCTTCACACACCCTAACATGCTAACAGGAAATTGAGGAAGCCTCCTCATTACTATATACTTTAATAACAGTGTAGCAGGTACAGTTGGTTGCCTAGAGACTATTCTTTCTCTCTACTAACAGGACCTTGATTTTGCTTAGGTGTCAGGGGGCCATGCCATTTAGGATAGAAAAGAAAGATAGAAAGAACTCAGGTCTTGGATGATGCTGTTGAGCACCTGAATTAAGTAACGCAGGAAGCATCCGCTTCTGGATTTCTTTTTTTTTTTTTTCCTTTTTGTCTTTTTTACTGACTGGTAACGGGATCGCAACCCTTGGTGTTGCGCCCGCACCGGGGACCGGCAACGGGATCGCAACCCTCGGTGTTGCACCCGCACTGCGCTCAGCCAGTGAGCGGGAACCGGTCTCCACATGGGATCCGAACCCTCGGCAGGAGTGCCGCCGCACTCCCAAGGGGTGCACTCTCCAGTGCGCCAGCGGGCCAGCCCCTGGATTTCTTTTAATGCATGTTAAATTTTCATTTTGGTTAAGTTGATTCTAGCTGAGTTTTCTGTTGCACACATGAAATACATCCTAACAGATGAAAAGGTTTATAATGATTATATTTTTGAGCATTTGGCTCTTTTAAGCATTCTATTTGAAGCATTACTTTTAATCATCAGAACAATCCAAAGGATAATTATTACTATTTTAGTGTTATAGATGGGAAAACAGGCTCATAAAGATTAAGTAACTTAATCCAAGACTATGACTTGTCTATCAGTCAAGGTCCCAAGAAAAACAAATGGTACACTCAAATTAAGATAATTTGAAAGGCTGGCTGGTTAGCTCAGTTGGTTAGAGTGTGTTGCTGATAAAACCATGGTCTAGGGTTCAATCCCTGTGGTCAGCCACACACTCATAAACCCCTCCTGACCCTCACCTCTTCCCTCCCCAAAACCAAAACAAAACTATTAAGGACTGGCTGGTTAGCTCAGTTGGTTAGAGCGTGGTGTTATAACACCAAGGTCAAGGGTTCGGATCCCCTTACCATCCAGCTTCCAGAAAAGGAAAGAGAAAAAGAAAAAGAAAGAGAAGAAGAAAAAAAATTTGAGGAGGTTTATTTTCAAAAGGACTAATGACAAAGGTTTAGGAGTGGTATAGGGAAACCACAGGGCTAGTGAAGGAAACGAGGGCTAGCAACAGTGGAGCTTCTGCTACCCACGTGGGTTACCTCAAACTGGAAGAAGATAAAGTTGTGTAGAGCAGTCTGCTTTGAGAGGAGCAGTGACCTTTGCTCCAGGGATACAGTCACTTTGATGTGACTTCACAGGGAGTGGTCCAGGGGAACGAATACCCTGATCTCACTGTCCTCTCTCCCTCTACTCTTCTGTCAGGCTGAACCCAACTGAGTCCATTGGATGTAGTCCAAACAGACAGACTTCCAGGGATAGGGAGCAAGGTGGAGAAGGATGGTGAAGTGGAGGGGCAACTGGAAAGTATCTGTTACAGCCCACCTCTTCTGTTCCTTATCATCCTCTCATTCTTTTTTTTTTAAAATTTATTTTATATATTGAATCAAAATCGATTATACATATTTTGGGGGTTGAACATTGAGATATGTTGATCAAATCAATATTGCTAGCATATATATTGTTACAAATCGTAATTATTCTTTATGCCCCTTGTCCAATCTCTCCCCATCTCCCTCTCCTTCCCCCCTCCCCCCTCTAATTTATTTCTTCCCTCCTTCTGAAAGAATAATGGTTACTCTATTAATTTGTTGTCTAGATGATCTGTGCAATGTTGAGAGGTGTGATCAGGTCCCCCAGTATTATCGTAGAGCAGATGCTTCTTCTGTCACTCTGAGATGGGCTTTGTGGAGAGAGACGTCCTCTTCTTTTCTTTATCTCTGCTGGTGACTCTCCTTGTGTGAATGCACTCCAGTGGCTGGCAGACCATCTGTGTGATGGTTGTGGCGTCTAGCTGCTTTTGCAGCAGCCATGGTTATTGTGGAGGCTGTAGTGGGCCACCCACATGTAGGGGACGTTTTTGGCATGCTCCTTGGCGCTGGCAGTGTGCCTGGTTGTGGGGTGTGTCTGGTCACCTTCTCCATGCTCCAGGTCCCCAGGCGGGACCTGAGACACTGGCGTGGTATGCCTGGTTGTGGGAGTGGGGTCCGGTCCCCATCTCCATACCTTGGGTCACCAGGTGGGCCCTGAGGCACTGGCTCAGTGTGCCTGGTTGTGGGAGGGGGTTTTGGTCCCCTTCTCCATGCCCTGGGTCCCTGGTTGGGCCCTAAGGTGCTGGCAAAGTGTGCCTGGTTGTGGGAGGAGGGTCTGGTCTCTGGCTCCATGCCTTGGGTCACTAGGCAGGCCCTGAGGCACTGGCTCGGTGTGTCTGATTGTAGGAGGGAGGTCTGGTCCCCTTTTCCATGCCTCAGGTCCCCAGATGGGCCCCAAGGTGCTGGTGTGGTGTGCGTGGTTGTGGGTGAGCGAACCCAGTCTCCTTCTCCATGCCTCAGGTCCCCAGGCAGGCCCTGAGGCACTGGCGCAGTGTGCCTTGGTTGTGGGAGAGTAGTCTGGTCCTCTTCTCCATGTCTTTGGTCCCTGGGCAGGCCCCAAGGTGCTGGTAGTGTGTCTGGTCTGGAACTAGTTTTTTGTCCTTTGCTTACTTGTAACATGGCGGAACATTCTGTGGGAACCAGTACTTGAGCTGTATGGTTGAGTTAAATTGCTGCTTTGCTGTGGTTTCCCTAAGTAAGGCTTTTTGTGTAGCTCAGGTTTTAATGGTTGATCTTATAGGTACTTCTGGCTCTCCAGAGAACCGGTGGATCTGTGTTGTGTAGAAACTCTAATATGAGCCTGAGTTTTTTCATCAAACTGCATCCCATGTGATTCTGCATTCCCAACCAGTCTCTTCTGAGTGGTCCTGAGCTGATTGGGGGGCAGGTCGACTGTTCTTGCTGTGTCCCAATGTTCTCCCAGTGGGCCTGTCTCCCACCACCCATGCTCCAAACACTTCCCATGGGACGGGCCCTGTGCCCATCCCTTGTGATAACTCACCAGCCTCTGAATGGCTCCCTTTTTTCAGTTGTTCTGGCTCCTGACTCCTGTGTGGGTCCACGGGAACCCTATTAGTGGTCTTGCTGTACTGGGGGCCATCAAGGCCCTCTTCTCCCCTGCCACCTCCAAGTAACTCCATCTGAAGGGCACAGCTGTGGCTTCTGCCGGCTCCTGCTCCATGTGCTCATCAGCCCAAGCCTTAAAGCAGCCACAGCCCAAAACGCTCAGAGCAGTTTTTTCTTTCTCTCATCATGGTTTCTCCCGCCTTCATGAACTCTGTAGGTCTCTCCTCCTCTTCCCCTGAGCTCCGGTGGCCCCAGCTTGGCTGATGTTACATTTTTATAGTT